>NC_132888.1:9686080-9986080 GCF_030463535.1 Salminus brasiliensis
TGACAGTTTGGCTGATCTTGCAGCGTGGAGCATTGTTGTGAGGATTTGACTGCATTCAGCAACAAGAGCTGAATGGAGCACCATCCATCATTCCAGAAAACACAGTTCCACTGCTCCACAGCTCAATGCTGGGGGTCTTTATACCCCTCTAGCCCATGCCTGGCGTTAGGCATGGTGCCAATAGGTTGATGTTTATCTGCACCAGAGAGTCCTATTCTATTGGCAGTACTTCTATACAGGGACTAGACAAGCTGTGTGTGGGCATTTGTACATCTGTGTCAGCAATGGGTACAACGTAAAGTAGCTGAATGCATTGATTAGCAGGGGTGTCCACAAACATTTGTACACACAAAAAGTGTAAGATAAGGATAATAATTTCACTTGGAAATTATTGCTATCGCCACAGAAAGAAAGCAATGTGGTGAATAAATCATATGTTCAATATGGAACAATAGGATAAAGTAGGCCTACTAACAGCCAATGAGAATAGAGAACACTGTGGTGCATTTGTTAATGACCTCAGTTTCCTGGTCCCTCTAGTTCTCCATCAGTTGTCTGCCATGCTCTTCATGCAGTGTACCGCCAGCAGGATTCACACTAGCTGTCCGACTGAGCTGATGTCAAGCGCCGAACAGAAGGCGAGAACGAGAATAGGAATAAAAGCAGCCCAACTGAACCGAGCAGAGTGTGAGGAACTGTTCTTTGAAGACTTTACACCCTAATCCCAACTGCAGCTCTGCCGCCCCGCCCCAGCTTTTATTCCCCCAGCCTAAGCCCCACTCCTGCTGGAGCCCAGACACAAGGTCAGCACATGCTGTGCACACACAGAGGAGTCTTGTGCTGTAAGCACTGAATGGAGAACATGCATTTCTTTCCGTATTCTTTCCCCAAATGATGCATTAATCCTGCATGGTAAGAGGATAGAGAGTTGTGTATTATTGAGTAACTGTGAAGCGATGAATTGAAAAAGCTGCCGCAGTTGTTGTCTTCATTATAGGATGCTTATAGTTGAGTTTGTGTACTTAGCAGACGGCTGCTTTCCACTAGTGACTGGGTTACCACTTTCCTGTGTGAACGATTGAGAAACTGGGTTCTGTAACAGAAATTAATCACAGATTAATCCTGTGGATTTAACAGAACTTTCAATGGGAAGATTGCATTATTTCTCAGTGTGAAAGAGAGTCTTAGTCTGGTCTTAAAATGCTGGCCCTCATGGTGTAGCAGCCACACACACTCTGCCTTCTGTATGACTTCTCCAGGCAAGTTAAAAATGTTATGGTAAAAAAGAATGTGGTACAATTGGATAGGTAACTAAACAGGGATGGACAAAGCATGTAGCTTTGAGTAAAAGTACGAATACCTCTGGTAAAATTTTACTTGAGTTAACCCCTCAACGCAGAACGGCAAAAAGTGCAATGTTTTAAATGTACCTAAGTGTCAAATGTAAATGCACTTCAAGACACTTCTAGGAATGATATTCTGAATTCTGAATTTCTATGAAAATCTGTGTGGCTGCACACAGCAAAACCTTCCACTTTGAATTAAAAAAGTTTCATTTGAATGACATATTTTTATACTTTTGATTCAGTTGGAAAGCATATCATATATTCCTTCAGATAGTCCAGTTTCCTCCCACTTCACATTAAGAAGTAATGACACATGCTGCAGACAGTAGTAGTGTAAAAAGTATGGTATTTTATGTTGAAATGTAGAGAGGTGAGGGTAAAAGAATCAGATAATGGAAATACTTAAGTAAAGTACAGAAAAGTACTTAACGTAAAGGTGCTAAGTAATGCATTTATATTTATTTTGTTGTTGTTTAATGCATTAAAAATAGCTAATATGTGATTTTGGTTGGGGTGAAAAATGCTCAGATGTTTTTTATCAAGTCTGTTTACCACCCTGTTATTCTGTTTACCATGTTTTTTTGTTGTTGTTTTTTTTTGCCTTTTATAGTGGGCTTCATTGCCTTTACTGGCTGGTTTATGTGACAGTTCACCCAGCGCCTAGCCTAGCATAGCTTAGCTTCTCTTACCGATTAATGTTGATCCTCAATGGGCAGCTTGCCTTTAGCTTTAGCTTAGCTTAGCTCAGCTTCATCGGTTTCCCCAGCTTGCTTTCTCTGGCTGGGCTGTCAACCATGGATCACTACTTCTGGCTGGGCTGAAGCACTGAACTAGCCTCATAGAACATAGCGAAAATGTTTTGGACATGGCCTGTTTTGCAGCTGAATGTATTTATTAGGAGTGTCCACAAACATTTGGACATATAATGTATTTGACTTTTGTGTCAGCAGAAGATCTCCAATCATTTTAGTCTCAATTCTGTATTTAACACATACAGGCATGAAATACAGGCACTAGAAGAGGGTGACAGTCCCTCCTACATTCAGTCTATTACAGCCACGCTCTAAACCTTTTACTTGACTGCAGTATTGTGCTGAACTGAGGTGAAAGAGAGGTATTTGTATGCAGAGTACCTTGTTTTCATTGTGTGGGTGTGAGGCACTGGACTGTGCTTCAGATGAATTTGTACATACTGCTCTGTCACCCAGACTAATCAAAACGAATGGTGGCTGTGATTCCCATATTCAGGAAAATCACTGATCCAAGGATGATGCTGTAATTTGGTTTGCTGTATAAAGACACAGATATGTTCAGGCACAACAGTGTCCCAAAGAAGTAACACGTTGAAACGCCCGAGACATGCCGGAAGTCTTAAAAAGTGGGTTGGTTTAGCTTGCTTGATCCATCATCCTTGGTGACACCCGCTGCCCCTTTTTAGCTTGACCTTTTGAAAAGCCAGCTGTTCCCCTTCAGAGAATGTGACTGGAGAGGTGTGGCAGCCAGACATCAATTGATTAGAGAGGCATTAATCAAACAGAAGGATTATCCCTTTCCATTTCTATAGTAAACCAATTACACTTCTCATTGTGGAGGAGGGCCACCAGGTTGGGCGAGCAATCCGTTTATGTGGTAGACATTAAGGGGTCCAGCCAGGAGGTGAAAGAAGTGTAAGGTGCTCTCGTGGAGGAGAGAGGCATAAACGGTAATACTGACCATTAAACTTAATTGGGAAAGGCAGGGATTCAGGGATGCGTGGCAGCGGCCGCTCTTGGTGCGAATAGCCGCTGTTTCTGTTGTGCCAGATTACGTTGTGTGTTTGGAGGAACCCAGGCAGAAGATGAGCTGGGGAGGTTTCTCTCTTCATTTTAATGGCTCTCTTTGGTTTAATGATGATAGCCTCTTCCTCAAACTTAATGGTGCTTTACAGTTTTAGTGGAGCTAAATTAACCTTGTTAAAAACTGCGTCCCTCTATTACTCAGTGCTTCATAAATTTCTACCAGGTCACTCGATTTCAAATACTCATAAATCCCCAATTAGGAGGGAAGGTCCGCTTTATGGGGCCTAATTGGCTTTTCATTTGGTCTAAATCTGGGACTATTTTCCTAATCATTGTTGTGATGCGGAGCTAATGGAAGAGGGACCCAGTTTCTGGAAATGACGTCGTTGGCAGCACCTCAGTGTGTTGCTTTGTCTTTTGCAAGTTTGTATTGCAGGATCCGTATGTATTTAGCTAAATCTGTACGAATCGTGGAGGCGACGTCATTCTTCTGCTGCTCATAGTAGTGTCAGTCATTTAAGTTCATGCCATCTATTGGGAGCAGCCTTTGATGTGTAAATATCTACTTGACATCTTGTTTAAACAGGAGAATAGACTTTATATAACTCTCCCTAACTTCTATCTCCCAGCAACTTGACTCGTTCATGATTGATCACAACTCTCTTTTGGAAAATATTTTGAAGTACAAGTTCATTATCTATTTATCCACGCAAACAACATTAAGAGAGAGCATGAATATTCAACTCCACGTCACATTCTCTCTCTTCAGAACAACACAGGCTACCGAGACTAATCCATCCAGCTTTCATTCCAGCTCTGTGACTAGACGTGGGTACAAATCTATTGCGCAAACACGATATTCGAGCCAGTGCACACAGCGCAAGCCAAGCTTCAGAACTGGGAGGATTTTTGCTCGGCTGCTTTTCTAATAACAATTTCATGACAGCACATATTGCTGTTTAAAGATCTAGATCCCCCCGGCTTCTTTTATGCTCCATTGATCCGGCTTGGCACAGATGAGGCAGACAGGGTGAGCGGAATTTAAAAAGGTCACCATACGCTTTATTAATGGTATGTCAAATATCAAAGATCTGTATTAGCATTTTAACAATGCTGTCCCTGTACTCTATCCAAATGTTTGCTTCCTTTAACCCAAAAAAAGCATGCAAATATAGCTGTCAGTGCGCACATCAGCTTTCTGCAGGCCTCTCTCAGACGCACCATGTGTTTCCTTCACCTGTGCATCATATGTGGACACATGGCGATGCGTCAGATTGCATATTTGAAATTCATGTACATTGAACGTGTCGCTCGTGCCGTGTTTATGTAAAATTCGACTCGAGCAGGCGATTGACAGGGTGACTCTCTAACGTTGACCTTCACTTGTGGGCACAGGTGGTGCTGCCGATGCTGCTCCATTCACCGTGTCCTGAGCTCAGAGACGGTCCCTGGTGTCTTGCTTATGGCCCATTAGGAAGTGGTGATGGTGAATGCGATTAGGGAAGAATCTCTCCAGGGGGTGCTTGCTATAGTGCCAGTGTTTCTATGTGTCTGCTTGCCTGAGGAGCAGACCTATCCATCTGAGAGTGATCAATCCAATAGACTACTTTAATTTTCTTTAACCTTCCAAACATTTGAGGTGTTTAAATGGTTTCTGGCTTTGATTTAATGTAGTAGATTTAATTTCTTTAGATTATACACAGTTTCAGTACAATTGTAAATGGTTATTATCCTAACTATCCTTTGAAAGGTTGTTTTGGGATCCAAGAGTGGTTCTTCCCTCCAAAGGACCCTTCTACCATCTTTTTAAAGAGTGAATGGTGGAGATTACATTGGGTCTCATTTACCAATATCTTCCTAAGAATGTGTCCTTGAGAAAAGTCCTAATGAAGTTATGTCAGATGCATGATGTGTGTCTTAAGAGCAGAATAGTTCACAGCTCTGCTACTATAATGGTGTATTCGATTGTCCTCATGTATTATACAAATCCCACATAGGAAAACATTAGTAAAAAAATGCATAAGTGGGATTTGAATAGACATTTATTCTGAAGAATAGTTGGTGAATAAGGGCCTGTAGTCACTGTCATAACAAAACCTTGTATCCCTGAAATGGGAACTTCAGCTATGTATGTTAATGAAATAGTTTACTTGTTTAATAAGTCAATTTTAAATCAAATCAAATCAAGTGAAATTGATCTATATTAATATTAGCAATAAGACAAAAGAGCAACAACACTTACGATTCTGACTGCTGATGGCAAGCAGCATGATTGGGGGTTTGAACCAGCGATCCTCGGATTATAGTGGTTGCGCCTTACTCAGAGTGGCTTGACCACTCAGAGAATTAAGCTATTTGAAGCTTTTACATTAGCTTCATTACAATGAAGATGTTATCATTTCCTCTTATTTAAAGGTATATAAAAGGTGAAAAACCTTTGGGATAGGTCTTTTACACTATGTAGAGGTTCTTTATGTAGAGGCCTTTCTTTAGTGACATTATTGTCTTGCATTATTGTTCTTGGGAGGTCTTCTATCAATGTTTCAACTCAAATCACCTGTCCATTAAGGTGAATTTTCTGATGGTGTAAACTGAAACTTCTCATCAAAGCCTGGTGTCAGCCTCTGAATGGATATGAAAGGTCTGTCATTTCTTTGCTTTGAACCATTTCCAAAAAGTCTGCATTCCAGTGACCTTTAACTGAGGAAAGAGAGCTCAGTGTGGCCTCCCATGGATTAACCTCACCATCATTAAAAAGACTGACCAGATAGGAATGTGAGAAAAATGCTAGAGCCCAATGTGATGTGTGAAATGGCACAAAATAATGAAGAAGGAAAAGAAGAAAATGCAGAACTGGTAATAATGTGGCCAGCATGTATTTTTCTGTCCAATGTGCACATTGTATTTTCATCTGTTTATTTTCTGTCTTACTTTTTTGTTTTTGCAGTGACAACACACATTAATCTGCATTTCTGTAGCAACCGTGTCCAAGCCAGCTTATTCCCGTCTCAGGAGACGCAGAAAAAACAAACAATAATCTGTTATTATGTGTTGTTAGAAATGTCTGATCATTCCTCCATGTTTCTTTTGTCAAACACGGCTGTTACTCTTGTTTGAACATATGTTGACTCCTATATTGTTTAATGGTGTCTGTAAAACTGATAAATGCACTTGTATGGCTCATTCTCCTCCTGAAATAAACCCACATAAGCTCCAGATGGTTACTTCATTAGTCAGTGGGCACTGTAGCCATTCTCGTCATGAAAACAACCGTGTCAGAGCTGCAATAATTGATATAAATGAATACAGGCCTCTCTGTGGCAAGCTGCAATAAGGACTAGGAGTTTCTCAATAATTGTCAGTGAAGGATGCAAAAAGGCACAGGTCATCGTTTTTCCACCAGCCCTGGCTCGGAGTGTATCTACTCTGGGAGACAAGCTGCAATTCTGCAGATAAAGTCAAAGCGGTTTAAGCAAATATGCCCAGTGTGATGGCTGCCAGGATCTGAGCATACCCAGAGAAGTAAATTTGAAATTGATTCAGTTTCTCTGAGTCATTTCCAGAAAGTAATCAGCCTGTGGAGTCAACTAGACAAACACAGGATCTGAGAGAATTCAACACATCACTGACTGAAGTTCAGAAGAATAAAGACTTTTTGCCAACATGGCTTTTATATTGGCTAGCGTTTGAACCAATGCTTCTGTCAGTTCAAACACTGGCTGTGTCAGCAGAATTTACGTTAACTAAGTTTTGAAGTGCAGCTTACATTAACTAGTGCATTCACTAGCATTTCTGAGGGGTCTGTGGACAAACTTTCTGTGAACAAAACGTACGAATTTTGTATGTTTTTTCATTCGTCATTTAAATACATTATACATTTATTATAAAGGTAACAAAGAGTGCATTAATTAAGTACGGACAATTGACCTTTGATGTATAAATAATAAGTATGTGGCTTTGGTTGGGGTAAAACATGTGAAGATGCTGTTTAACAAGCCTATTTGTTTTGACTGATAGAGCCTGTCTTTTAACATGCTTTAAAGCTTTTCACGTTTTTGGTGATCGGATCACATTGGGATTTCACTTGTCCGCATGAATATCCAGATGTAAACACCGCCCAAGACTCATTGTGATCGGATTACCATCAGATTGCTCAAAGCCAAAAGCAGATCATGTCCACATTTAATGAAAGTGTAAACCCATCATTTCCATCATTCCTCGTAGATTAGAGCAGATTAGAGTTTCTCCCTTGTGGTTTAAATTGTTCCCTTGATGAGAACCCATTGTTTAGAGGAAGTATAACAGAAATGATGTACATGTTGGTGTGCTTTTCATGAGGGAAAGTAAAATCGGATCTCAGTGTAAACAGAATCCAGTCAAGATACATCCAGATACTACCCTCATACAAAACGTGTGTTAATGCCAGGTGTAAACGTTTTTACTGAGGGCTTGTGGAAATGAACCAATAACCTCAGCTTTTACTGGCTAGTTTACTGCACGGAAAAAGCTTAAGAAACCCTTATATGATAGTGTAGTTTTAACACTGTAATAAAGACACTGTAATCATTTTTAAGTCCTATCGAATAGTGTTACTGTCCTCTTATTGTGTCCTCTCAGTGCGATGTGCTGTTAGCAGGATATTGTAGCTGGTAAGCTTTTAGCTTTGGCCTGATTTTCTTTTGCTTTCTTTTCTGATGTGTGTTTAGCTTCAGTTTGTTTTCGATGGAACGGACGATCGAGAGAAGAGATGGTAAAAGCTTTTGCTTCGTCACATGCTGAGTTTGAGCTCATTTTCCGAACACACAAAGTCACCAAGCTGTGGTCACAAGGCTTGGTTCAAGCAGCAACCCATTTTCCCATAACTAGCAGTCTGGAGTTGAGAAGCTGCTCTCTAATCTAAATACCACAATATTTTCCTGAACTGGCCATGGCATTTTATCATATAGTTTAGGTCTCTTGCTAGTGAGCAGGTTCATGTACATTTCAGGGTTGTAAATATATGAGTCAAGGTTGTTAAGTAACAGTTAAGGTTTTGGAATTTGTCCGTTTTTCAGTCCCTTCATTTGGTTATGCCAGATTTTCTCTTGAAAAAGAACACAACAGTGTTTGAGGCTAATGGTATAGAAGTTGCGTGTACTGATTACTCAACTCTCATTATTCAACTCTGACATTTTCCAGCCCTTTTAAAGGAATACATCAGCGTTTAGCCTGTTTTAGCCTGGTCTCATCTTGACACATTGACTCTAACACATAAGAAATCAATGGGCTGTTGAAATTCCAGTCAAGGAATTTTCCTGAATTTCTCAATAATAACTGTGTGTGTATGCACACAGCCGCCGTGTAAGCAGTACTGTTCACTTCCTATCTGAAGGATTGCAGTCTACACGATATGTCAACAAGTTTGTAGACATTTGCTCATCCATTGTTTCCTCTGAAAACAAGGGAATTAATGGTGAACCTGTTCCCCTCTTTGCTGCAGTAACAGCCTACACTCATCTGGGAAGAATGTACACTATATATGTTGGAACATTGCTGTTAAGCAATTGATTGCATTCAACCACAGGAGCATTAGCGAGATCAGGTACAGATGTTGGATAATTAGTTCAGTATCACAAACACCACTTCAACTAATCCCAAAGGAATAGGATGGAGTTTCTTCACTCTAGAGGACACATTTCCACATAGCTTTATTATAATACATTATTATATATTTCTTGTGTACAGTTCTACTAGATAATGGTTCTTTGTCAGACTAAAAAGGTTTTCCCTTTTTACATGTTGTTTTTGCTCAGTGGGCAATGCAAGCAACATAATGTTGCGAGGCGGTTTAAGCTGTCTAACCATTTCCTGTAAATAAAAAGGGGGCAAATCAGGCAATGCAAAGGCTCTGGTTGTTTACTTTTTCCCAAACAAGAAAAAATAAAGAAATGTTTAACATTTTAAATAAACCTTTCTGTGAATAATGTAGGTTATGATTCACTATTGAAATAAAAAAAAGTTCTTATACATTTCTTATGGCCCCTGTCAGTCCCAGGCCTTTTACAAATCACCCTTCACCCCCCATACAGCGTCCCTGAGGGGAACCCAGAAGGGAACCCAGAAGGGAAAGTAACAACTCTCGCATAATGCTGCTTTAAATCTTGGTCTTCAAGCAAAGATCATTCTACAGTAGGTATATACTGTAGTGTTCAGGTCATTAGTCTATAAATAACAGACTTTACACTAAATACTAATATAATTACCAAAAAAAAGAAACCATGCGTTCACATGAAGCCTCTGTATTTCATTGTTTACATTATTCAATCTTTTTATGCCATTGCCTCTGACTTCTGTGCTTCCTGTCTTTAGCGATGTTCCACTCAGACAAGAATAGACAAAAGAAAACAAAGAAAGCCATGCTTTTTCCAGCCATAGTGAACAGCTGTGCTGCTGTCCTCTAGTGCTGGACTGGTGCTGAGATAATGCCAAACATGGCAGATCTGGCAAAAGAGGAGCAACCCCCACCATGTCTCGCTTAAACAAACCTCATCATCGGGATGAATTCTATTATCTGGCACTATTACTGAGGACTGTTTTATTTTCTGCAAACAGCGCAGACGTGTAGGCTGTGGCCTATCGCTCAGATCAGAATGTCTGTCTGCAGCAAACATTTGAATTTCAAATGTCCTCGTGAATTTATGTTTATATTATTTTCTGTAGCGTACTCTCATCTCTTGCAAACATTGAATTCTCATACATGTTTAGTGAAGACTATTTTTTATCATGCAAAATGCAGATTTTTAGTGTAAAGACAATTCTGATGTGATCCCTGTTGTAAAATGAAATCACTGAAAGAAGAAAAATGACGAACAATTAATAAACAACAAACAAACAAATGAATAAATGAATGAGGGAGTCTGTATAAAATATGATTGGAGTCAAAATATTAGTAAAGCCCAAATGCAATTAAAGCCATAGTAGAGTATGCCGTGTGCTCCTGTAGCTCCGTTTCATTATGGCGAGTAGCTCAGGTCCCTCTGGACAACAGGAGAAGCAAGCATGAATAAACATGAGGCCTTCTGAGCCAAACGCTAAAGGCCATGGCGGAGCCCCTTCCCAAACACACCTCCCACATCCTATTAACCACACCCAGCGTGCGCTATATCCACTCTATCTCCTTTCAGTTCACTGCTGTTTTACATGGCCCATAAGCCCTTTAGGTGAACTGAAGAAGGTGCACCAAAGCAAAACTGTGAAACCTAGAGATCCAATTCAGTCTCATAGAGTTTTATTTAGCTTTAGCTTCACCAGTGACTGACTGATGGAAGGACAGATAGGTGGAAAGATGGACAGGAGAAAGGAAAATAAAAGAAAGAAAGAAAGAAAGAAAGAAAGAAAGAAAGAAAGAAAAGGAAGGAAAGGAAAAAAGGAAGATAAGGAAAGGGGAGAATAGAAAGAGAAAAAGAATGAAGGAAGGCAGGAAGGAAGGAACACCAGTGATTGACTGATGGAAGGACAGGGGTGGAAAGACGGACAGGAGAAAGAAAGAAAGAAAGAAAGAAAGAGAAGGAAGGAAGGAAGGAAAGGGGAAAAGAAGATAAGGAAAGGGGAGAACAGAAAGAGAAAAGGAAGGCAGGAAGACAACAGACAGAAATAAGGAAGGATAAAATGAGAGAAAATGAAATGATGGAAGAAGAAAGGAGGGAAAGAAAAGAACATGAAGAATGAAGGAAGGGGAGGTAAAGGGAGGAAGACAGGAGAAAAAGAAAGGAAATGAAAGAGGTAGAAAGAAGAAGTAATGGAAAGAGACGGGGGAGGGAAGGAAAAAATGAAGCTGTTATTTTAGTAAAGATATTCGGACAATTACAGAAGGAATCTATAAACAAATCCCAAGTAAAGAAAGAAAGCTTGCTGCTGGTGTTTTATATTGGTCATCTGTTTTCTATAGCATCAGGTTCAGAATCAGTTTTGCTGTTTGTGGTGCAGCAGCAGTTTTCCACAGTTCTTATCCGAGATCAATTGGAGAGAAAGAAAACGGAAGAAAAACTGAAGCTATTTTCTCTTTCTTAGACAGAACAGAACACCACACCTGTAGATTATACAGGCTTGTGCACATCAATTCAATAAAAGCAGACATATTCAGATCAATGTAAAATTAAAGCGCACAAAAATGTCTATTATTTATTATTTACAAAAGCTACAAAACACTTTCTTAGACTAGACACAGCAACAATACTGTCTTCATCCCTCTACCCACATAACGCTCACACTCTTTAAAGAAAGGAGGCGTTATTATGCATTGATCTCACTGAGAGGGTTTTGTACTTATAATACACACTGTTTTATTCCACACATTATATTCACATCATGCTTTCTGTAGTTTACGTGAACCAAGTGGCTCAGCCAGACGAGGAGACTTTAAGAGAAGAATCTAAAATGCCAGCCTCTCAGGCTCATTCTAATCCCACGGATTTAGTGGAATACCAACGCTCTGCATCAGCAGCCGACTTATGTTTCAGTCTTTTCTTTTTGCTGTGTGCACTTAATTACATACAAAGCTATTATTAGAGGTGTAATTAGAGAATATTAGGAATGAAATCAGAACAAACAGATATGGGGATCTTCTGCTGCTCTCTTCCATCAAATATCTACAATGAATAGAGCAATACACTGAATTTACAGACACTGAAAACAAAGCTAAAACATCCCTTCCACACAAATGAAATATATGGCATTAGTGTAATTATGGCCAATGATAAGTAAACTGGAACCCAGAACAGTTTTGAGTAATATATTTTATGCATATTGAAATGGTATTTAAATGAAGTCAAATTTGTGTATTATTTTGATCTGTGTTTAGAAATTTGAAGGATTAAACATGGGATGACTGAATGCAAATTAGAGTCTGTTAATAGAATTATTTCTACACAAATAAATGAAAGCTTCAAGCTCCTCTGGAAGAGTCGTCCTTTTGTTAGGCAGTGTATAGTAGGCCATGGCTTTAGGGCTCCCTCTTGTGGTTTGTGTTGCTTAGAGATAAATACACTCTTAATGGTTCCCCAATGCTTCATGGCCTGGAAAACATTCATTGTTTCTCCAAATTTACCCTTCAGAATCAAGAAAATCCATAAACCCACCATGCATCCATCCATCCATCAGTCTAGACACCCACCCACCAACACTTTCAAATTTAAATGTATTTATAATGTCTGTTCCTACTCTTTTGCGTTCCCCTCCATTCACCCACCCGTGTATATATCCATTTGTCCATCCACCAATTAATCTATCCACCAACCATCCACCCACCTATCTATCCACCTATCTATCCAACCACCCTCCCAGCCATCCACCACCCACACATATACCTATTTGTCCATCCACCTGTTGATCCACCCACCCATCTAAACAACCACATACCCAGCCACTCACCCGACACACCCATTCTATCCATTCCCCCTCCCTTTTCATGCAACCACCTATTAATTTATTACATCTATTCATTCACAAACCCTCCCACCAATCTGCCCATTCATCTTTCCATGGATCCATCCACCTACCCACCTGAATACCCATTGATCCATCCACAATACGTGTGTTCTTTAAACTTAATAAGATTCTTCATGCTTTCACAGTTAGTAATCAATAATATTTCTTTCTTCTGTGACGTTGTTCAAAAAACCCTTTTGCCACCATTACAGTGCATGCATAATCACAGGAACTGCAGGGGTAAGTGTTACAGACAGCTACTGCACATGACCTGTTGTACTAGAGCCTGGAGTCTGAAAGGACCGCAGGTATGAGTGGTACAACTTACTTCTAACAAATCAAAAAAGAGAAAAAGCTCTGGCACTGATCTTCTTAAAACTGAAAGCAGGCGAGTGTAATGTCAAAAAGGGGGGAACCTCTGAGAGAGAAAGCGAAAGAGAGCGAGAGACAGCAGCCTGAGACCTGCATACATTATCTCCAAGTCACGTAGCATTAGGAATATATCAGTGTTGTCAGAAGTCTGAGTAAATTTACTTTGAGAAGTAAGGTTAAGCCTGGCTGACAATTTTTCTCTGACCTTTTCTGCCAAAATTGGTGGAGTCTTTAATGACAGAGGCTGATGGACTGCTGCTTTAATAAGGAGAGGAGCTACTGAGGCGCTCCTCACCGTTCCCACTTTAATTAGGCAATTATGCACCGACCCAGGGAATCAGAGCATATGGGGTCTTCTGTGTCTTGTGTGCTTGTGGATTGTGTCAGAGTGCAGTGCTGTCGGAGGGATGTCAGAGGGATTTAACCCACACAGGCACACATTTGGCAAGCACTTACTCCTCTGCCTTCTAATACTCAGTCCTGCAATTCGAGTTAATGGTTCTGGAGGGCCTAACAACATGGTAAAGATTATCATAGGCTTCTGTCAAGTCCAATAACAACCAAAAACTATAAAGAAAAACTATAGGAACCATCAATCACATGCCTAAAACCCCACAGCCATCCAGGCCATCTAAGCATTACTTGTGTATAAAGGTATGCTTACACTAGTAGACTCCAAGACTCATCAAGAAACAAAGACCTATAAAAAGAAAACAGTTATTAACATAACTAATATAAGGTAATTATGAACATATGAGACAGTACTTTACATAAAGCAGTGGAGCTCTTTGTTAGAGGAAAAGGCTCTTCTTCCCTCAGGTTCAGGTATTGACGAAGATTATTCCATTCACTAATTTCACAAGCATGCAAGCTCCAGTCCACTAGAGGGAGGCAAACATCTATTTAAAGTCTTCCTGCCTACAGGGCCATTGATTAAAGAAAAAGAGCAGGGCCTGTGCAGTTAATGCTGCAGTTAATGGAGCCATATAACCTCAAAATAGACAATAGAATTGTGTACAGAGGGAGCTAATGGATGTAAAAGTGTCTGTATTTAAACCTTTATATGAGAATACCCTGAGGGTGGCTCTAAACTATGTTAACCTGTCTTACTATTTGTTTACATGTATTCTACTTACTGTGTGGCTATTAACCAGCTGTTATATGAAACTCATATTAAGCAAAGGGGCCAAATCAGTAAGCTATACTATCCTCATTTTCAGATGCTAAGCATCTGACTTGCCTGTCAGCACACTGAAGTGAAGGTTTTTAGTTAAAAAAAAAGTTGATCCTGTTTATGTTGGAATAACTGTCTCAACTATCCAGGAAAGACTTTTTACTACATTCTACTGTGAGGATTTGAAAGAAGTCAGCAACAAGGGCATTAGTGAGGTCAGGATGTTGGAGGAATACCACCCAACCTCATCCCCAACTTCCCAAAAAGTATATTAAAGTATTAAATGGTGCACTGTTCATCATTCCAAAGGACACAGCTCCACTGCTCCACGCCTCAATGCTGGGAGGCTTTATACCCCTCTGCCTATCTGCACTATTCTCTATAGGAACAAGACATTAATGAATACAACTCAAAGTAGTTGAAGGCATTCATTAGAAGGGGTGTCCACAAACATTTGGACATATAGTAGTCTGAATCAGGCTGTTATCCATTACCTTTGGTCAGACTTTTTATGATAAACTGACCAATAGAAATGACTTGGAATAAATACTTTTATTTGACCTTTCATTGACTTCAATTGAAACGTGTTTTTCTTCTCCCGTAAAGTTAAAATATGGGAGATACAAGGTATTGGCCTGACAGCAATGATATTCTTTTACAACTCCTCATCAAAGTTTCCACTCTGTAGGCCCCATCCTAATGCTTAATTTTTGTGCTCCCCTTTGAGAGGGGCAGGAGAAGAGGGCGTGGCATTGCTCTACATGTTCCTCTCAGACATCTCTATGTGTTAGAAGGGTATGGCCCTCATGAAATCAGTGACATTGCTTGGCTTTATGATCAGTGACAACCGGGCAATCTATGCAGTAAGATAGTTAATACTCATTTATGCATAGCAGTGATATTGAAGCCCAAGGCATTTGCCATGCTGAATATGCTTCATGGTGATGTGCTGGTGTAATCATAAAATGATAATTCCCTTTTTAAATCTCTTGCTCTTCAAAACGACTGCACAGGAATTCAAAATGATCAGTCTACGTTTAACCAAAAAGAGCAGGCCCTGTAACATTTGATAGGTGCTTTACCACAGCTCAAATCCCACAAAGCGTTAAGATCCCTAATTGCTCTTAAGCATCAAAAGCTAATCTACCATGAGATAACAAGATTAAAAGACCTTTAACATTTGCCACCTTTACACAATAGAATTAGATGTGTCATGAGCATACTGTGACAAAAGGATTTTGTTAGGTGTTCAGGAATGGGTTGGCCACTTCCCATGGTTGTGAGACATTGTGATTATCTCTATTAAGCAACAGCAAGTGAAAGATTTAGATATAACAGATTCAGTATAAAAGCTATTGAATACATGGGTAGCACAGGTATTTATTTTAAGCAAGATTTATCCTACAAACTAGTAGGTGAAAAGTATTAAGTGAGAACAGGAAGCTACTTAAGTAATTCCTTGTAAGTCTAATCCATGGATTATCTGCACCTACAAGAACTAAAACCGACTTTAACTTGTGTCCCAACATGTCAAAGCCCTTTTTCGAGTCAAAGGGCAAAAAAACTGATAGTCTTTCAATGCTGGGCCTGTGTAGATTAGCTACAGTTAGCATTCTTGACAAGAGAGTGGTTCTTCTATCTGAGGAACCACTGTACAATCAACACAACCCCAAATTAAATCATCTGTAATATTAAACAGCATATGACTGTATACTGTAAGAAATACAGTGCTCAGTTCATCTATCAGTAAACACCTTTGATTATATGCAGCCTAACATTACGGTTCTACTTCTGTTTAATATCAAATAATTTTGTCACCTTTAATGCATTTACTGAATATTTTAATCTGTTATTTGATGTATAAATACTAATTATATAACTTTAATTGGGGTGAAAAACAATCAGATGTAGTTTTACAAGCCTGTTTACAGCCCTGTTATTTTGAATGAAACAGAGGGATCATGTATAATAATTTTAAGCCGTTTTATTGGCTGGTTTACACCACCACCATGACTCAACGGAAATCACATAGCATAGCAATTTTTAACACTGTGACAAAAACCCTGTAAATATTTTTTTATGAATAATATTGCTGTCTTCCTGGCCTAGTTAACTTTTAGCTAGCTGCAAACATTGTAGCCAGGTTAGTTTTTGGCCTTGCACCCACTCATTTTGGCTTTGGGTCTTAGTGGAAAATAATAACAAGCCAGACACTCAGCTTTGCATCTTCACATTCTGGTTTGAGCTCCCCTTCTAGGGACACTGACACATGGAAAAGCCATGGTCACGAGGCCTTGTTCGTGTCGCAACCCCTATTCTAATAATTAGCAGAGTCAAATGGTTATGTGCGGCTCTCCGGTGTTTCAACACCACCATATTCTCCTGCAATGGCCATCACAAATTGCAGTTTGGGGGTTTTGGAATTGGCCCATTTTACAGCTCTGTTTTGGTTATGGATTTTCTTCTGAAGGAAGAGATTCACGGTTTGTCAGTTCCAACTACCGAACTCTCATTAATTAACTACACCAAGATAAATACAGGTTGACACTATAGGGCACCTTTAAGCAAAAAGGACAGAGAAATGTCTTTAACCATAAAACAATGAATGTAATATTAGATCTTCAGACATTTAGGAGGTCTTATTAATGTTTAAGAAAGCCTTTCATAACACAGGGAAACCTGATTCTTCTGAAGCTTTATACATTCAGTGTTGCTCTTACAGCACATTTTGAATGTTCATGTACAACATTTAACCATTCTTAAATTTAAATCCTATCCTTAAAGAACTAGATTAATGAGGAATCAAATTAGGGTGCATATGTTTTAAAATGCACTGTTTATTAATTGTATAATCTTTTTTTGGTCTTTTTTAAATGCTTTGTAGATACAAAAATATATTATACAGAACATAAAACATAACGGATTGAGAGAGAACAGAACAGGGTGACACTGAGCAAGCACTGACATCCTGAGTGGTAAGTCAGCATAGTTTCGTTTTAAGCTTTTGATAGAGACAAACAATACAAACATTACCGAAACTCTCTGTCAGCCCCTACTGTAGCATGTTGAGAGGTCCATGTAAGCAACACCACAGTGCAAGTCAAGAGTCCAAGAGTTCCAGAGTTCCAAGAGTTCTAAGTTTGTTTCAGTGATGATACAGAGGCCTTTACGCTGGGGACACACTGGACACTTCTGTCTTAGTGGACACTGTTGAGGACTCATCGTCTCCCATGGGGTTCTTGCCACAAAACAGGGTCGTCAGCATGCAGTTACGGAACTATAAAGAAAAACAAGTCATGTTAACAAGCAAGGAACAGCAAGGTGCATCTCTTTCCTAGAGCAAAGTAGGACTGACCTGTTTGTTCAGCAGCACATATATGACAGGGTTGAAGAGAGCTGAGCTTTTGGAGAAAAAGGCAGGAATAGCCATGAACTGGGCAGTGAAGGCAGCACCTTTGTTGAAAAATATCCAAGCAGCAACGCTGGCATATGGAGTCCAGGCCACCAGGAATCCCACAACCATCAGGATGACCATTCGAGTGACTTCTTTCTCGGCTTTCTGAGTAGAGGCAGAGTCCTGCTGAGCTGCTGCAGCCTGGGGTTAACAAACACAGATGACAACAATAAAACAATGAAACTGGTGCTTTTATATCAGGTTTTTTATTGTGGAATAAAATAAATTGTATTTACATTTAATAATATAAGTATTTTATTGTAAAAAAAAACAAAAAAAAACAAATCTGAATTAAGATCTGAAGACAACAATAATCTATAATAATAATCTATACTATATATTAATAATAAACTTAAAGGAATAAAGGAATATAAGCTCTACTCCCTACTGAATAAATACTAAACCATATTTATACTGTGGTATTTACATTAATTTATGTATATATTGATTATCATAACTAAAAGCATCAGTAGTATGCATATTATAGAAGTAGGTGGTAAAGGTAATTTTAAGTGTCAAAATGAAAAAATACATATGACAGGTGTGTTTGAGAAAGAGTTACTTACCGCTTTGACTGTGCAGACAAGCCGTCCATAAGTGAAGAAGATGACCGTGACAGGGATAATGAAGTGAACGATGAACATGTAGAGAACATAGGACTCGTTGTTGTATTTAGGGTTGAGTGTATAGTAGTCTGGTCCACAGGAGCACTGCAGTCCCTCAGGAATGTACCTGTTTATTGACCAAACTAGAATTTTATATTTGAATAACTGAATAGTTTTGTAATTTTCACTCGGACAAAAATAATTGTTTTTAGAAAGAATTGCATTTTTTCCCCAATCAAACATCATTTATACAGTGTTACAGTGTGTTAATATTAAGCAGGTCCTCTGATATGTGGCAACACAACGGTAGCGGCAGATCCTTTACGTCCTGTAAACTGTGAGGTGGGGCCTCCATGGATTGCATCAATTAGTCTTCGGTACCCATTGCCCTGTCGCTGGATCACCAGTTGTTATTTCTTGGAGCACTTTTGGTAGGTACTAACCACTGCTTACCAAAAAGTGGAGATATCCTGACCCAGTCACCTAGACATGACAATTTGGCCCTTGTTAAACTGTCTGAGATCAAAAGCCCATTTTACCTGCTTTTAACACATCACCTTAATTAATGATCATCACCACTGTTAATGAAGAATGACAGAATGAAGAATTAATGTTTTTCACTTCACCTGTTTTTGGTGCTAATGTTTTAGCTGATAGATGCTGATGCAAAACAGTTAAAGATAAGACAGTGAGCCTTACCTGGACCATCCAATAAGAGGGGGAGCAGCACAGGTCATTGCCATGACCCAGGTAAAAGCAATGCCTCCTAATGCATAAGCAGATGAGAATTTGAAGCTTCCCATGGGCTTGCAGACCACAATGTATCTCTCAATGGCCAGCACCACTAATGACCAGAGAGCCACTTCACCTGGAGAAAATATGTCACAATAATTAACATAGTTAACATTGAAGTGTATCAAAATCTGTTCACAGCCTGAGTGAATGTTTAGTATTGCTCACCTCCAAGTGTTGCCATAAACCCTTCAATGGCGCAGCCCATAGGCCCAAAGTAAAAGTAGCCGTTGACAGCTGAAGTGATGGTGATGGTGAACCCAAAGCAGACCATGATCATCCCAGCCACGGCCAGGTTAACCAGGATAAAGTTAAGCGGCTGTCTGAGTTTCTTGTGCTGGGCCGTGACAAAAAGGGTGAAGCCGTTGATGGGGAAACCCAAACATATCAGAAAAAACATGTAGCAAGCCAGCATCTTAAACTGCCATGGGTCTGCTAAATAGTACTGCTCGTACAAAAAAGGATCTCGTACGAGCCCTGTGCGGTTGCTCATAGGGATGTAGAAGTTGTCACCCTCAAAACCGTGTAGACCTGACATGTCTGAGGTTGTTAATGTATCAGCAAAGGATTCTCTGCTTGCTCCTTGCCCTCTGCCGCCTCAGTGTTGTCCAAATGGCAGCATTTATACCTTGATTAAAGGGATTTTAGGGGATTAGTGGAATAGTGATCAAGAAGGACGCTGAGAGGTGGCAGATTGAGGTCTAAGCTTACAGAGATTCATTAGAAGGTGTGAAACAAGATAAACAAATGTTTAGCTTCCAAGCTGAGATTTGAAGGATTTTCTCAACATGAAACAATAACCTTAACTCTGTTCTCAAGAAAAAGCAAAATAATTAAGTAATATGATGCAAAAACAATTTGCCCATTTGTAAGCCAATGTAATAGTCTGTTATTGTAAAAATTTAAAGCCATCCTTTGTTTTATTTAGGAATGTGGCAAAAGCTAAATCTGTGTATACAAAAGTTAAGTGCATTTCTGTGATTCAGAATTGGAGTTAATGTGATATGATGTGATATAATGTAAAGACAAGACTTTTTAATCTGAGTATGTAGTTCTCTCCACTAACTGTGCAGCAGCGGCCTGAGAAGTAATACCTGACAGCAGGGTTGGAATAAGAGGAATGAGATTTTTGTTCTCTTAAATTTCCCTTTTCTTGTTAGTTTAACAAACTGACAGCACCGCGGTGATATTCTGCCAAACTTTGTGATTGAAATATCCATATCTTTACCCCCAATGTTTTCATTTAGTCCATCCTCTTCTCTGTTACGAAGCGACACTTTTGCCAAGACTTTCCAGGTCAATCCTACTGCCTCATCAGAAACTAATCTGACACTACCTATGCTTTAACACCTGACCTCACCTGCCAATTTCACTTATGGTGATAGTGAAACAAGCAGCAGTGTCATCATGTAAAAAACACATAGACATGGCTTTTGCCATTACCAGGTGTTAGGGCTGCTTAAACCCACAGATAAAAAACTCCCATTTACAATTATGTGATAAGGCATGTTATCATATAAACAATGAATACTCTAAATTGTGTAAAAATATTTTAATGTACTTACTTATGTCTTACTCATTTCCAATGTAAATAAAAACACTAAGAAAAGTTTTATGGTTTTATTCAGGCAGAAATATATTTTATATACAGTGGCATGCAATTGTTTGGGTGCCCTGGTCAAAATTTCTGTTACTGTGAAAAGCTGAGTGAATAAAAGACCATCTGATATCCAAACAATTTAAAAAATGACACATTTCTTTAAGCAAGATATATTTTACATTTACATATTTTACAAGTTCAAAGTAACACAAAAGGAAAAGGGCTCAAAGAAAACATTTTTGGATTTGGATTTTTACCCATTGTTTTGTTTTTTTGTTTTTTTTGCAAGAGGTGAGATATTTGCTGGGACATGGGGCTATAAGAGCCATGGCAAACCTTGCAGTTCTTTGTGGATTTTGAGGTCTGTTCGTCTTCAGCCTTTTGTTGACAGTGTGATGTTTGCTTCCAAATTTCCTGGTATTGATTTGAATCCATTGTTCCCTCTCCAGTAAAATGTTCCTCGTCCTACTGTCTGGAAATCAGGCCCAAAGCTAAATCAAATCTCCCCCATGCTTAACAGTTAGAGACTGTTTCACTTGTTTACATATTGTTTATATATTCCCTTGATGCTGAATTCTATGGTAAGGACGCAGGAAATGTTTTCTTCTGATGACTCTTCTATGAAGGTCACATTTGTGCAGGTGCCGCTGCACAGTAGAACAGTGCACCACCTCTCCAGGTATGCTAAATCTTCTTGAACAGGGATTTGAATTTGCCTAGGAGCAGGTCTGCTCTGCCAGACCTCAACTTGACCTGAAGAAACAGCCACCTGAAAACTCTTTAATCTTCCCGTATAGCCTTCACATGCTTTGTGGGCATCAGATATTTTAATTTTCAGCTTTCAGAGCTGCAAATATGACCCTTTCCAAGACAGAAAAGACAGTGACTGACGTTGTTTTTTCTATTTCAATACAGACAGTCTAATGTCTCAGACTAGGAAGGATTAGGCTTGTGGCAGGTGTTATGGTAAAGGGGTTAACACCTTAAGAACAAACCTATACAGCTTACAGAAGAGGTCATGTACGTGTATACATTTTATTCTTTCATTGACCTGAAATTAGACTGACTGATCTGTGTGGAAAATCAGCAATAATCTAATTCTCATAAACTGACACTGATTGTGAAGACATCAAAGAGACAAACAGCAACAGTAATGAGGAATGTGAGGTTGATGAGCCCACAATGAGAAGCTTGCTTTGCACACAAACCCCAGGAAGACTATCAGCTAATGAGATAGCAGCTAATGGGGATAAAACAGTAAAACAAACAAGGCATTATGTAGTTTCCTTGTGCCTGACAGAGCGACCAACTTGGGAAAGACAAATGGTTGGTATATGCTGATCAACAATTTCATTTTAGCTTGTGGGTCATACTCAAGTTAAACTTTTTGTAAACAAATCCTTATCCTAATATACTAATATTGTATAAAAAAAATATTAATTACATATTTAAATGTAAAAACAATATAAATTAATATAAATATTAATAGAATATTTCAAGTTAAAAACAATAAATAAAAAAATAAATTTAAGGACATTCATAATAAATATTACTCTGTAATATTTATGAATATTAACTTTTAATCATAAACTTTACTACTTTACTTATGTTAATATTAATATATTGTAGACTGTACAATGGTTAAAATCAGTAGACTGCAACTTTTTAAATAAATTTTAGTTTATAGTATTTACCATGTCATACTGCACATATTAAAATCATGAAAATATATTTCACATAAGCAATAAGTAAACAACTCACTACCGTTGATATACAGTTGAAGTGGTCGATATACACAACGGTGATCTCATTTTCATCTGTAAATGGTCATACATACCTTTAAAATGTGATGTCCACTACTTCTGGGACGCACAAGATGCACAACAAGACGTTCAAAAAGACATCATGATGGGCTTCAATTCTGTTGAAGGTGGTGTGCTCTGGTTTTCAACCTCCAGGCATGTGGGGCTGATGAGTGATAGTTGAGATGCCTCGTATCCGGTGAAATTCTGATAAATGAACTAAATTCAACAACTTTGTTTCAACAAAATAATGCTCTAACAGTAAATCTTTAACAACAGTGTAAAAAGTAATGTGTAGAAGTTATAGCAGTGTATAAAAGCCTAAAAATAAATCAAGAACATTAATATATAATACTTACGAAATGATAAAACTGTACATTCAACATCTGCATCCTAAATCCACATCCCAAGGGGGGGTGAGCATGGTAGCAGGTCTTCACCAATTTGCTCAAATAGTGTCAAAATAGTGCTGTCGCCTTGCTTGTCTCACCGTTTCAGGAACACTGGAGGCTTCAGGCACCTAAACACCTTTTTAAAGTCTTAAAGCAGCTAGAATTAGAGTTTAGTCTGTCCTTATCCTGGCATTTGTTATAGTCATTGTGGATTAGAGCTCCTCAAGTAAATTGGAATTGTTCTAACCAACTCAATTACAGCCATTTTGCCCATTAGATGTGACATTCTTGGCTCACTCTGACAGGTCTTATCCGCTAAAACGCCCTTGAGGTTAATCATCCAAAACAAGCTTCCAAATGGCTTTGTACCAACTCTGCAAACCCATTTGTAGTTAATTTAAGGTATGATACAGATAATGTGAATGTGGTAAAAGTGAATATTCCAAAGCTATCATGTAGACAATAAATCACACAGCCTAAACAAGATGAACTGAATGACTAACTTGGATTAATGTCGTTATAGTCTTAATCACCAGACCACAACTATCAGGGCACATTACAGGACTGTCATTCTACAAGGACTATGATATTCAAAGGTGTTTCTCAACATTTCAAAATGACTTAAATTGAAATAAATTATTCAAGGTTTTCAAAGTTTTTTTCCTTCTCCTATAAAGTTGCTGTTTTGGAGATGCATGTTTTTCATTGGACAGTGATGATATGTTGTATAGGGTGTGTTTTATACTCATGTATATTTGTGTTTATGAACAAGCAAACACCATTACCTAATTTTAAATTTCACCCTCCAAACAACAAACTTTATGATGTTATTTGTCTTATACATTCAGATTGATTTAATGCACACAAGAAGAAAAAGGTCAAAAAGTTATACTTACACATAAGCATAAAGTTGCATGTGGCCATAAAAACATCCTGCATAACTAAGGATCAGTAGGCCTCCATTTCTTTATGTCTACAGATCATATACTGTATCTACAGTTAGCCGTCCTCTTGCTTGTAACTATGAGAGTAAAATATCCAAGCGTGTCTGTTCGTTCCAAAGCAGGCAGATTTAGAATCTGTCAGTCTATTCTTACCTTGGCTCTGTGTAATTTAACAGTGTGGCATACAGCTGCTCAGCTAACTGGGCAACTCGATTGTAACTAAACAACTCAATTAGGTCTGACAGACTTTGGCACTCTCAAGGCAACCTCACCTTCTGTTTAAGTAAGGTTGTGGCCAAAGTGTTGCTTCAGATACCTTGGAGATTTGTTACCCAATTCAAATCCAAAAAACATGAACCATTCAATCACAACCACTTACACGCCCAATGACGTGTTAACATATCGGCATAATAATGCTATTTTACCATGAGCAATGAAAAAAGGACAATAGACAACTCTATAACCCAGAACCCAGGATACCTTGGGTATTCTAGTAAATTCTAGTTTGTATGGCAAAGTACAGTACAATCTATCTATCCATTTTCCTAACTATCCAGTTTTCTTACATGTGTCCTTCTTGACTGGCTCAGATTAGCAGGACAGAACCCTTGCTTTTGTAAAGACAGATGGCTCAAGAGCCTAATTAATTCAATAAAATGTGATAACACAGCTGCTTCTGTCCAATGTAGTGACATGGGATTAGTGACTGCAGATATTCATGAACCCTTCCACGAAAAAAACTCAGCCCTCACCTGACCTCAGTAACTAATTTATGCAAAATACATGTTTTTACAAAATCATTTAAACTAAACTAATGTTTAAACAGAAACACTGATTAACAGATAAAATAAATTACAAAATGTCTTGACATAAAAAGCTACATTTGCAACAAACAATCGCTATAAAACTCACTAATTAACAGAGCATGTGGAAGATCTTTCATTTGTTACACTGTCTTAACCTTTAATAAAAGTGTAAAAAAAATAATTTAAAAACTTCACAGCCCTTCTCCAATTGGCAGCAGCTCCTTTTTCATAAACCTCACCAGATCCACTGATAAGTCATCCAAATCAAGAGCCAAGAACTTCTCTACCACTCCTTTACATCTGACAACAGAGACAAAAACAGGTGCAACAGTAGTTAACTGCATCCCAGCATACATGATAAGAATGTTAAAAATTACACTGAAGTTTCTTTTTTGGCAGCCAGAGAGAATTACAGTACAGCTCTGACAGCATAACGTAAATAGGCAGATTTGCTTAGAGACAGAATTTGACCTGGTATTTTTAAAACAATATCATGGCCAAATGAGACAGCTCCATCCATAACAATAGCATTGCTTGCATTCTCTACAGTGAATTACTCCTAGGACGTCAGAATTAAGCATGTAAAGAGCAGGACATGCATACAACCATTCATTGTTCAAACCTTCAAAAATGTCTTTAGGTCAGTAAATCTGATGCAGATGCAGTGCTAGTCTTTGTAAGATGATGTGCTAGCTGTCATCCCCTCATACTAGTGATACATTTTTTTGTGAAATACCTTATATTTAAAACACAATATTTGCTTCTTCTATTGAACACAAACCTGTTAATCTGTTCATCACCGGAGGGCTGGTCAATCCTTTTGATGGTCTGTCCTGTTCTGTATAATTCTGATACCTACATACAGTAATAATAATAATAATAATAAGAAGAAGATGTTAATAAAAATGTAAGCTTTTAAAAAGCTATAGCAAATTGTTCTCAAAGTTTTAAATTCTTGATGAAGTTATTTTACATAACTGTAGTTTTCTGGCTCATGACAAACATTAGTGCTGCACAGAAATCTGAGGAACAAATACCTCCACTTTAAAACAATGTAGAATTTTATCTGCTTCGCCCGAATAATAATTCATGCCACAATGTTGCTATGCCACCATCTATGCTGTATGGGGAGTGTGTTGAGGAACAAATACCTCCACTCCTCTCTGCACCAGGGTAGGTTGCAGGCCAGCCAGTGTGGCAATGTTAGCAGCATAGCTGGACTGGCAAATGCCTTCCTTCAGCTGGTAGAGAAAGACCAACTCCTCTCCATCTACAGCAGTCTCTAGAGTCTATCCATATAGACATAAATTATGCATCATAAAAAGTAACCATATGATTTTACAGAATTATACAGAATTGTTTGACAGAAACATCAGAAAATGGCCTATGGTAGTAATGTGGGACATGAATGCATGGGAAACAGAAGGGAAAGTAATGCACTAAATATATAGTCTATGATGCACATGCATATGGAAAACTGTACTATCTATTACATCATCTAATACATTAACACAATTATGGCCAAAAGTAAGCAAAGTTTTAGTACAACAGTGAAGTCTGAATTTTATCACTGTTTTAAAATCAGTAGATTCACACCAGCAAGGAGAGAAGAGGAGACTGAGGCAGAAGGCCCAGCTGCAGAACACTGTGAAAGTTTGTAGCCAAAACAACAACTGGACACTCAGATGGAGCTCTGCGTAACCAGTGATTCAGACACGCAGCTAAGAGTGATAAACCATCAACCTGCAAACACACCCACACAGTATTAGTATTAATACTTTACTAGTTTCTCTCATTAATTATCAAATAATAATTATCAATATTCTACAATGGTTTTGAACTCACTGTATTGGTTCCTTTGCCAAACTCATCCACCAACACAAGTGACTTTCCAGTGCTGTAGTTCAAAGCATAAGACATCTAGATGGGATGGGATTTCAAAGTATATGCTTAAAAAAGATGTAAAAGATTAATTTAAATCTTTACAAAGATTTCCACATGAGTAAAATCTATTATATCAACATCACTAGGTCTCTGAGTCTGTTTGATTTGTCTGATATATAAAGTATATATACTTTTAGGACAGGTGGTCTGTGAGTGTAGCAAACATTTGTACCTGGTTCACGTCTATCATGAAGGTGCTCAGGCCCACAGACACAGATTCACGACTGTGCATGCGGGTGAAGATGGCATCCACCAGACCAATCTCAGCCTCTTTGGCCGGCACATCAGAGCCAATCAGGGCCATGAACACAATCAGGCCAACCTATACCAACCACATACTGTTAACAATGAATGTGACAGAATGGGTCTACAGACATGGCAGGCATGTGTCATCATAAAAACATAATAGCATATGTCTGTGTGTTAATGGGGTACTTTCTTTACGTATGGTACCATATTTCAACATGTAAAGTATATAGATTGTAGGTGTATATTTGTATGCATCTGGCTATGTGCTGCACTTGCCTGTTTTAGGTAAATGCTCTTGCCAGAAGAGTTTGGTCCTGTTAGTACCTTGACCTTTCCCTCAGTCTCAGAAGAGATGCATGGATTCGCCACGCATACTGGCAAACACAGCTCCAATAGAGGATGTCTAAGGGAGAAAGGTAAAAGGAGATAAAGTATACAGCTAGAATGAGTTATCGCACTAAACTGGATTCTAAATCAGGCACTCAATTATACCCACCTTCCCTAATCGTAAATAATACTATACCTTGACTGATGCAGTATCAATCTGCAGTTTGCCGTCAGTGTAGGGGAGCAGTAGCCGTAGTTCTGGGAGGCCTGTGCCAATGCCATAAGGCAGTCCAGCTCAGCACATAGGGACAGAACCTTATAGAGGCAGCTGCTGCGTTGCAGCACAGTGGCTTGGAGTTGTGTCATCACTGCCCTTTCCATGTCTGAAATACACATTCACAAGCTTTCATAATCACTGAAAGCCTATGTTAAACTGATATTCAGCAATGCAACGAGTACACTTTTAACTGCAAGCTTATAATTCAGTTAGTGCTATAAAGTATGTGAAAAATATTCAGCTGCTACTATGAAACAAATACATACAGTGACAAGTTGACCCTTTTTTCAGAAACAGATTGTCAAAAGGCATACATTTAAACAACTCTTTTAGATTATAGGAAATATTACCTTTGTAATATAATCAAAAAGGAAAGGGTCTGAAGTAAATTCAAAATAACTTAAAAGAAAAGCATTGCCAATACTTAGTAACATCAGCCTATTTATTCATTTTTTTTATTTTATTTATAGGCTGGTAACATCAGCATTCATTGAGCAATGCCATAGAAACACCACTTTTAGTTTCACAAAGAACCATTCTATTAAAGAGATCTGTACTTTAAGGGTTAAAGAAACCTCACCTGATGGAAATGCTCATTATCAATTTTACGGTTCTTCACACCCACAGATCTCTTTTATGAAATGCTTCTTCTATGGAATCACTTAAAGAGCCATTTGAAGCATGTTTTTTAGGAATGTAGTCATTAGTTCCAGTTGAACAAACATCTCTGATACAGTAAAGATGGCCAGTGTCCAGACTTTGTAGTTCACCTTTGATGTCAGAGTGCAGGTCTCCCAGCATGTTGTCCAGCTCCTTAGTCCGGGCACTGCGGTAATGGAGCCTTTCTTCTGACACAAACTGAACCAATCACAAAGACACAAACATACAAAGATGCACACAATATACTTCACAGAGATGAACACACATCACACAATCAGTTATTTTAACTGGTGCCTTAAAAAGAGAGAATAGGAATTATTTGTAATTTTATTCAGTTTTTTTTTGGTAATTTACTTCGGTGAGTAGACTACTGTAAGTAATACTCCGTCCGGCCACCAGAGGTCCTTGTCCCAGCAATGGGCTCAATAACTCACACCTGACAGCAATACCCTAATCAGTCCCTCTACAAGTATCACCTCTCACTCTGCTGCGCCGTGCAAAGCATCGCCAGTTTGCTTGCTGCAATACTGAGCGTTCTCAATCGTGTTGGTTTGTTTTCTTGCTAAATCCCTGCCTGCCTTGTGACTTCGGATTGTTGGACTGTGTTTCTAGACTATTTTGCTTTGGATTTTTTGTTGCTCTTTTTGGCCTCTAACCCCTTCTTGGCACTGCCACTGACCATGGTTACTTTCACTGTGTTTTTGTGTTACGTTGCCTTGGTTATTAAACCTGCTTATGGGTTCTTTAAAGCTGCCTGGATCTGTATTGTTACACTGTAAACACTCTTATACAACACCTACACTGGCAGGACTGAAAATAGTATTTTTTGCCCAAAGTTTAAATACAGCATCTCTGAAATACAGTATGCTGTGTTCCATTTCTCTATATTTGACAAGGCCTTTTCTTATCCTGATATTTTATAGTTTACTTAAATACTCACAATAAAATCAAGACCTTCAATCTCAAAGTTTTCCTTCTCCAACATGCCAGGCAGTCGTGGTACTGAGAGGAGGAACCCAATCTATGAAATGAAAACAAAAATGATCCATTAATATAATATCAGTTAATGGTAAACTGGCCACAGATGGGGAAAAACTACAAAAAACACGACATCCCACACCAGAGGGATGTAGATGACACTGCAGGCAGAAAAACGGGAATCCAGATTCTCCAGCTCAGCACGGGCCACATCTGTTAGAAAATCTGACAGGCCCATCATTGTTCTTTTCTCTGAAGGGAAGGATAAGGAACTGTAATGAAGACTGTTTATTGACACAGATCACTTATACTTTTCTTAGAGTTTATCAGCACAAAGCTTATCAACTTGCCAAACACACAAAAAAACTGTAAGTAAAAAATCGTAACAGGCTCACTTTCATCAATGGCAGGGTCAACATTTGGCTTAACAGTGAAACGATTCTCAGCTAAACTACCTTCAAAATCAACCTGCAAAAGACAAAAACATATGTTTGTCATTAAACCTCTAAACCTCAAAAAGACCTAAAAGACCACAAACAACAAACATTCCATTTAATTTAAATGTAAAAACAATGTGTGGTAACGGCACCATAATTTCTTTACACAAGAAGAAAATGATTCATACATCTTATCCACGTTAAGTCTCACCACTTTGCTGATTAGTGTGGCAATGTAGTGGAGGTTGTCTGTAAAGCCTTCACTGATCTCTCGAAAAAGGTGGATGGTCTGGGGGAGCGAACGCACTGTGTCTCTGATCCCCACAGCACTGTACACAGTCTGAGGACCAGAAAAATAAACACAAGGGTTAAACAAAGGAAAACTTAACCAATTCATACATTTTATGAGGTTTTAGGTTAGAATAAGGTGTAAATTACCTTGTATAAACTCTGCCAGTCACAGACTTTGGTATGAGTTAGAGACATTTTGTAGAGTAAAGTCTGTAAAACAACATGAAAATAAGGTGAATCTGAAGAAATACATAAAGATAACAGACAAATAGCAGATTATGCTAAACTACATTAATGCCATTTGAATTGGACTTTTCAAGCTCAACTTGTCAATTTCAGTTAATCCAAAGAATTTGATATCTGTCAAATGTATGTCACCATAGACAGAGACACCATTAAGCATTAAGTTTGTACTGGAATGTTTCCGATGTTGCGCAGGAAATTCTGTAGCGTGTTCATCACATCAGAGTTGTGAGGAGAGGTAAAGTAACGAACCACCTCCTGTCTTCTCCTTAAAACACTCAGGTCTCTAGTGGGCCGGTGGAACCACTGCCTGGAAAACAGGAACAAAAGCTTAGCACTGGCTGTAGATTGAAGTAAGAGAATAAAGGAAAAAAGAGAAATCGTACCGTAAAAGCTTGGAGCCATACTTGCATCGGCAGCGATTCAGAATACCTGAAACATGCATGCTTAGTTTTTAATACGAACTAATATAAATGACTACGTTGCTAACATCTGCCATTCCTAATGATTTAAATCCAGACACTCCCAGAGACAGACAGTCACTACATAGTAACATGGAAGGTGTTATTTACCGTAGAGACTCAGGCCCTCCTTCACCCCTGACTGGAGCTTGTACACAGAAGGGTGCAGCTCAGATTTGAAAATCTGGAGAGCACTGAGGATATGTAATAAAAAAACAAATTAAACATATACTGTTTATTAACAGTACATACATTAAATATTTTTTTACAGTGAAACAGTTAACACGCACCTGTATGTGTCTCGGTCAATGTATACTATGTCATTTCTGTTAAAAGACAGGACAACAGATTGAATGCAGTGCTCTCCATACTTGAAGTACATACTTAACAATTTCAAATAGAGAATTACACAACCCTCTTCCCATATCAAATGTAATGCTTCAGACAATGGTAGGATGAGGACCGACACATGCCTCCAACACATGCATAACCAGCCACGATGCAACATCAACGGGCAACCAACGCATTCGGCGGAACTTTCGAGGCATCGGCTAACAAAGTGTTTCTCAATTCTGGTCCTGAAGGCTCCCTTTTAGTGGACTCTCTGCTTTATAACACCACCTGCAACTCTGAAAAGGCTTGTTAATGAGCTGATTAGGTGGCTCGGGTGGGCAGGGCAGGGTGAAACCAGATTTTTGAAAACCCGTTTCAGCCAGCATCACACTGAAGTGATGTGGGGAGCGGGAGAGAGCAATCTACCCAACTAGAATAAGAGAAAGGCAAATCCCAAACCTGGGATTTGAACCAGCGATTAACTATTCTGAGTTAACAGTTTTAAAATGCTTCAAATATATATTTTCAATAAATCACCAATTAAGAACATGAAAATAACAAACAAAAAAGTAAACAATGCAAATATTGTTGCAAGTGTTGTAAATGCCGTACAGTGTGTAGGTAAGTAACTGAAATATGGGAACCCCAACGCTGCTGTCTTCCAGTTCAACCCCAACTCTTCTCCGGTCTAGACATTTCAGGAGTCCTCCTATGCTCCTCATCTGTAAAAAAGTTCAATACCTTCTGTTCATATTTCATTTACTAAGTGATAACATATGAAACATTCAAGCATGTGTAAAAGCAAAGTCATGGGGCATAATAATACACATATTTTTAGGTTCAAAATAATGTTTGATTTAGAACATAATATTTTATTCTTACAAAATAACGGTGACATGTCTGTGAGAAAATGATTTGTGAACTGATCATCTGACTCTTAATTAAACATAACTAGAGATATGTTGGCCTTACCATTAGCACAGAATCAAATAAGATGCAGGAGGACAGATATGTGATTTTTTCTTTCTCAGTGATGGATGAAGGAAGAAAAGGGAGATGTGCTGACAGAAGCCTCTGTTTACTGACCTCTACTCCTGCAGTACAGAAATGCAGAACAGATGTCATGGACTAACACAGGCTGCATGTAGACTGAGCAAACTGTTTACAACATGCACTACACAGATATAAGGCTGTTGTTAATAAGTTAATTTGCACAACAGTAAATGAAATGTATGGTAATGCACTCTCACTTACTTTTATAAGAATAAAACTGGAGGGGGAAGCTTAAAGGGTGAACAAGAAGGCGTACAATCTGTAGGCCTGAGCTTGCAATTATAAAATCTCTATGGAACATAAATCACACAGACAAAGCCATAACCCCTCAGCTTTTCTATGAAACTTTTGTACTTACCAAAGTCAGCACTAGGATACACAACAACCTCTGGCCTGTAGTTGGGATTTGATCCTAAAATTAAAATAAGAACAAAGCACATTTACAGATATCTGTAGCTTCGCTCATGTACTGTATGGACCTTCAGAAGCCAAATATATTTTACCAAGTTCTCTGATAAACTGGACCATGTTCCGCTCCTGCTTCGCACTTGCGATGACAACATTAGGGCTGATCTCCTGAATGACTTAAAACAATAACTCATAGGTAATGTGCAGTTAAAAAACTTAAGAAACCTTAACATTTGGACTTGTAACTCCTTTTAGGTATCAGACAGGTAGGGTTGCAACAGTTAATTTACCTTTAGTATACACACTGTATGGACAAAAGTATTGGAACACCTGCTCATTCACTGTTCATTGTTCCGAAATCAAGGGCATTAAAAACGTTTATCCGACTATTAATTGGGTAATTGTCTCTACTGTCCAGGAAAGGACTACTGGATTTTGGGGCACTGCTGTGAGGATCTGATTGCATTCAGCGACAAGAGCATTAGTGAGGTAAGGATGCTGGATGATTACCACCCTTCCTCATCCCCAACTCACCCTAAAAGTACTGGATAGACCACCATCATTCCAGGGAACACAGTTTCACTGCTCCACAGCTCATTTATTTCTAAAGATAGATCCAATTATTTTTGCACATTCCATCCATTAACACACCACATTTTAACTATAGTAACGTGTTTGTTCAACCAAAAATCCTTTAGTTTTAATTGCTTCAATTGAGTCAACTGATAATGATAATAATAATAATAATAATAATAATAATAATAATAATAATAATTAGGATGCTGTGAAATTGAGAGATTTTCTGGAACTCTCATTGCATTGCAGCCCTACAGGCAAGGCACACATACACCCATTCCTATTATATATTCACAGATGACCATATATATATATATATATATATATATATATACACACACACACACACACACAGACACGCACTATTTCATCTCTGTATATATATTTGTATATTTGTATTCTGTATTTTTTTTTGCTTATATTTCTATATTTTCATATTTTTATATTTTATTCTTTAACTTAAATGTAACTTATTCTATTTTTATTTTCTTCATTTTTATTTTATTTTTCTTTTGCACTTTTGCACTTTACTTCATTAAGTTAAGGTTTAGTTAAGTTTAAATGTAGATTTTTATTGTATAGCTTGATGTGGTCATAAAAAGCATTTCACTGCAAGTTATACTGTGTATGACTATGTATGTGACAAATAAAATTTGATTTGATTTGATTTGATATCAAGTTAATTTTAATACATTAATGCATTTAGCAATGTAGTACATATATTTAAGTTACCTCTTCCCAACAGTTGAAGATCCTTGTTATCTGCTGCATCAAGCATGAAGTGCATGGAACAATCTCTACTGTCATAGAAACTAAGTCCAACCTGGCCATGTTGAGCAAGCACACTCATAAGTACCTTGAAGTTAAAGAAAGGTGAAAATCGGGTGAAACTCTACCTGATAGATTTGCCTATTAATACTATCACTTTAGCAAAGCCAAATGCTTTACAGTGACGTAGATAAACAGCTGAATTATATCTAATCATAACTAATCTGTAGTCACTCACCTCAGAAGGTCCTTCATTTTCATCTCCATCCAGACTAGCAGCGCAGGATGCCACAGGATCTCCTTCTCTTATACCATGACTCTCCTTAGCCATCTTTTAGGGTCACACCAAAACAATATTTACATTTTTCGATATTAGAAATGTTTAAAATCTGCTGTCTAATCAGTGGTAATGAGTGGTTATTTGTCAGTAAAGCACGTGGACATCACAAACAACAGTTCACTTCAACTATCAGTATATATACTAAATGGACAAAAGTAATGGGACACCTGCTCCTTAATTGTTCATTCTTCTGACATCAAGCTCATTATAAAGAGTTTATCCTGCATTTGTTGGAGCAACTGTCTCTGCTGTCCAGGAAAGGACTACTAGCTAGATTTTGAGGCACTGCTGTAAGGATTTGATTGCGTTCAGCGACAAGAGCGTTAGTGAGGTAGGGATGCTGAAGGATCACCACCCCTCCTCATCCCCAACTCACCCCAAAAATACTGGATAGAGCACCAGTATTTCCAGGGAACACAGTTTCACTGCTCCACAGCTCAAACCCCTCTATCCTACATTATCCTGGCATTAGACAAGGTGCCAGTAGGTTCATGTGTATCTACTCCAGAGAGTCCTATTCTACTGGCAATACTTCTTTACAGGGACTAGACAAGCTGTAGCTACCAGCATGGGTTCAACTCAAAGTGGCTGAATGTATTCCTTAGATGGGTGTCCACAAATATTTGGACACGCAGTGTACACAAACACAACACCAGTTAATTTAGCCAAATTTCACCTAGACTGCTACCACCAGCAATCTAGAAGGCTAGCTAGCTAGCTCAAAGCTAGGTTAGCTAGCTAGCTAGCTTTAGCTAGTGCTATATCTCAATATGAAGCTAGCTAGCCAGCTCAAAGCTAGGTTAGCTAGCTAGCTAGCTTTAGCTAGTGCTATATCTCAATATGAAGCTAGCTAGCCAGCTCAAAGCTAGGTTAGCTAGCTAGCTAGCTTTAGCTAGTGCTATATCTCAATATGAAGCTAGCTAGCCAGCTCAAAGCTAGGTTAGCTAGCTAGCTAGCTTTAGCTAGTGCTATATCTCAATATGAAGTTAGCTAGCCAGCTCAAAGCTAGGTTAGCTAGCTAGCTAGCTTTAGCTAGTGCTATATCTCAATATGAAGCTAGCTAGCTAGCTCAACGCTAGGTTAGCTAGCTAGCTAGCTTTAGCTAGTGCTATATCTCAATATGAAGCTAGCTAGCCAGCTCAAAGCTAGGTTAGCTAGCTAGCTAGCTTTACCTAGTGCTATATCTCAATATGAAGCTAGCTAGCCAGCTCAAAGCTAGGTTAGCTAGCTAGCTAGCTTTAGCTAGTGCTATATCTCAATATGAAGCTAGCTAGCCAGCTCAAAGCTAGGTTAGCTAGCTAGCTAGCTTTAGCTAGTGCTATATCTCAATATGAAGCTAGCTAGCCAGCTCAAAGCTAGGTTAGCTAGCTAGCTAGCTTTAGCTAGTGCTATATCTCAATATGAAGCTAGCTAGCTAGCTCAAAGCTAGGTTAGCTAGCTAGCTAGCTTTAGCTAGTGCTATATCTCAATATGAAGCTAGCTAGCTAGCTAACTCAGTCCTTTCTGTTAGTCTATTAGTATTGATGATATTATTATTATTATTACTTTGCCAAAACGTTATTTAAACGTACACGTCTTTAAAACAATGCTTCAAAATCACAATTAGCTACTGTTTGCCAAGTTAGCTAGCGCTAGCTAGCACCTAGCGCTATCTTTGGTCAGTTGCTGGCCAATTTGCTGCACTTACTGAGGGGACTCTGATCATTCAGGACCCCCTGAAACCCCCTGTGGATAAAGAAAGAAGTTTCCCCATCATTCTTATTAAAGGAATATCTAAAATAAATTAAGCTAATTAGCTTAATTAGCTTGAAAATATAGCTAGCTAGCTAGCCTGTGCTAGCTAGCTAGCTTTTAACGGTTTACCTCAGAACTAGACTTGCGCGAGCGCCTTGATTTTGAACAGCTCCGGCTCGTGAACCGCTGCGCAGCTTCGCTGATCTTCAACTCATGCTACCACGTTCTTCTCAGCGTGTATGTTCTACAGATCTCGGTTTCAAATGAGGGATTTGAGCATGTTTGAAACGTGGAAAGCAAAAGTGTCTGTCTGCAAAGTAGATACTGCTATAATATAGTACCAACATTTGGGAATATGCTTATTGAAATGCTGAAAATAAATATTTCCCCCACTTTTTGGGAGCATGTTGATATAAAAGGTCATAAAAGGTGCCCCCTACCCAACCCATCAACACAAAAATGGGTTTGTTGCCTCAGAACAAGACTTTTATGCAAAATATTAAATTTTATTTTTCAGCAAGCAGTCAAAATGCTGATACATTATCCAAAAGGGATACGATCCAGTTCTGTGTACAATTTAACCTCCTATAAAGTATAAAAAAAAAACATTTAGAGACTTAAAACGTTCCTCCAATTTAATAAATCATACTCTAGATAAATAATTGAATCACTAAATGTAATAAATGTTTCCCCTCAGTTTAACCTAATGCAGGCCTAAACTGGGGGAACAATTTATTAAATTGAGGAAGCGTTTGTTAAGTTGAAGGTTCAGTTATTAAATTATAGGAACAACATATTAAATCGATGGTCTACACTTTATGTCCCAAAATATTATTTTTCTAACTTGATACTCTATATACTCACCAATTCCACTTTATATTTCTCAGCATTAAAGGGGAATTCTTGCATAAAGATCCTGCATAATTCAGTCATTTATAAATAATGTCAGCCAAAGTGGGGGTTGATGTTATTGTAGAGAAACCTTATAAGTCAGATTTTTTTGCAGTGGTTGAGAGGAGTCCACAGGTCTACAAAGGCCTGCAAAGCAAATAACCATTCACTATCTAAAGCCACCAGTGGAGGGACACCCTTAAAACCACTACAACACTTAGGTTCACTACCTAATAGACAGATTAGAGGTCTCAGATTAGAGGTAAAGTGGACTGGAATCACAGATGTCATCATGATGTAATTTAGGACAGCATTTCAGTCATTATTAAAGACAATTCCTCAAAGCATTAAAACTAGTAGTTATGTTGCCACAGTTAGTGGTTACCCCGTACAGAATTGCAAGTATATCTCTATATAAACATCTTGTTAAATGTGTGTCAGTGAATATTGCACAACATTAAATGATGTTTCTCAGATCACTGTGAAAAGAGAAGTGAGAGAGCGAGGGAGAGGAGGGCTCCAGTGTAAAAGGCCCCCGGAATGGCTGAGGCTCCGTTGCACAGGTGAGTATCACAGCACTCGTTGGTGAAGGTGAAGTTCAAACCCATCGCAAACTTCTCTCCAGTGATCCCACACAACGACGAGATCACACAGCTCTTTTCATACAGGACCACCTGAAATTCCCCTGTGGAAAAAAAAAAAAGAATTGAACAAATCTAGTGGCGTCAGTCCTTAATTGATATCATGGCCTTACTAGAAACAGGAGGCCTCAGATGGATCCCTGCATACCAGAAATCACCCTGTGGTAACACCTTGAAATGACACCCTGTAGTAGACCTTATTTAAATCATTTTAATGGACACAAGGGATAATTCAGTTTAAGTATTGTGTGTATAGATATTAATATGTATATAAAGTATATGTACATATTTTATATATATCAATTTGTAAAAAAAAAAAAATAATAATAATTTATTTTAATTATTACTATTTTTATTCACTACTGTGGTCACAGTTATTGTATGTAATGTATTGTTATGTTATGTTTATTGTTCTGTAATTTTGTTATTATTGTTATTTTTGTAATGCTTTGGCAATATTGTTGTCATTACAGACATGCTGATAAAGCTTATTTAAATCTTTGAATAGGAGTGCAGAATGTAAAAAAAAAAAAAAAAGCAAATGCCAACATGGTATAAATGCCAACTTCCAGACATTTTGGGTCCAAAATCAAGGATACGTCCTGGAGAAGAGGACATACGGTCACACTACACTCTAAAAAATAAAGGTGCTCAAAAAGGTATTTGAGCATATTTGAGCATTCCATAAAAATCACGGTTGGTTCCATAAAGAGCCTTTTTTGTAATAGAAAAGTGACCATTAAGTTAAGATAAAGAACCTTTACATCAAGTGAAAGTTTTTGGGGTCTTTTAAAGGATCTTACACACTCATACATCTCTATGACAAACATAGTTATTATGGCTTTATGGAGCCAAAAGTGGCTTTATTTTTTAAAGAGTGTAAGACTGCAACAATCTTGTTGTGTGTACAGTTATCTTTTATTTTACAACATTAATAGGTAATCTTTCCAGTTTTGTTTCCTACATTTTTGCCCAACACATCTATTTAAATATAAAGTCAATCAAAGTGGGTTGATGTACAGCTCCTGTACAGTGAACCACTGCACAACACATATTTATTTGTAGTGGTTTGTGATGGGATCAAGGTGGTCACAAGGTCTACACCATTTTACATCACTATTTTAAATCCCCTCCCAAAGTCATTGCAAAGCTATCATGTCTCAGGCATCAGACTGCAATAAGCTTAATTGTTTCATGTGTTAGCTTTCTGTGACTCCCTTTAAGAGGAATTTTACTGTTTACTATCCCCACCACTGAACAACTGACTCAGCACATTTCACACCAATAGAGATTTGGCTGCACAGCCACAAATGCTTTCTGCTAAAGATAGAAGGCCATTTAATTTAGACATTGATTCTGAAAAGCCATGTGAGAATTTGTTTGGTATGGGTGTGTCACCATAAATAGTTGAAATAGCCATGTTACTTGACAGTTTGTCAATTTGTGAAAGACTTTGAGACCTGGCCAAGCCATGGAAAAATCTCTTATAATAACACTCATCTTCCTCCTTCAAGCTTCTGTGATTTTCCCAATAAAAGATCAAGCAAACAGCAGTTTTCAGCTTTCACCAATGACTGTTTTAATGCGACATTAGTAACACAGTATTGCAAAAGGCAGCTAAATCAGCAGGCATCTGGAGATGCCTGAGGTTCCTGAGAGTTAGAACATCTCTTTAAAAGCCAAGCACTTGTCAATAATATGGTTACCTTTCTGTCCTATGGCCTTGCTGGACAGGCAGAGCTGGCCTGGGGGGCATCTGGTGGGGTATCTGATGCAGTCCAGGGGAGAGATGGCAGGAAACACACAGGTGTAGCAGAACAGGGGGACTGCATAGGAAGGTGACAGAAAGTGCTCTCACAGACAGAAAATCAATGGTAGATGTAGAACAGTGTTCCTCACTTCGTGGAGCCCATTGGATGAGCCAACTTCAAGCACACCTGGACTGAGCTATTAGGAATACTGAATACCTGGATATAGGTGTGGGAGGAGCTAGCTTACAGCAATATTGTGGACTGCCTGGTGGGTCCCAGGTACTGGACTGGGAAACAGTGATTGAGAATGTGGTACACCAATATGACTATTGGACAAAATCAGATAAGTACTGTACATGCTAGCAAAATGTACTAAGGTTTTAATAATGCTTTAAGGCAAACAAACAAAGGCTAACAATATAAATGTGTGTGTAAAATACAAAGGAGAAATGAAGGAGTTAACATGAAGCATCTGTTTGTCCAAAGGGTCATCTACACAGCACCAAGGCTGCTGTTTCTACACATACATTCCCCTCTTCATCCTCCTCCCAGCTACTCACCCACAGATGGCAGCAGGCAGAGCAGAAGAACAAAACTGAACAGACAAGGCATCATTTCTTCAGGTGTCGTATTCCAGCTCGCAATGTTCTTCTTAAGGTCAGTGCAGATCTTCACAGTCCAGCAGCCACACCTGCACTTCTCTCCTACTTCACATCTTGATCAGGCTGCTCACATGCAGGCTGTAGATCACCTCCTTTTTTTACAGTCCTGATGAACCTAAAATTAGTCCCCACCCTGTCGCGTAATTCAATTTTGGCTTTGGCAGAGAATACGAAAAACTTAAAGACCACACCAGCCCAAATACTGTCAGCTCTCAAAATTCAGAAAGCTGTCCATGACATATTCGCAGACACACTACAATCACCTCATTGTGCGATCTAGTTTGAAATAATTAACTGCATTCTTATTCCAAAAAATAGAAAAATATCTACGCTTGTTGTCTTGAAGGTAAGCTTCCTCCTGTTTAGATTTGAGGGGGTTGTGTCTAACTCTCCCCCTCCAAACCATTTTAAAGAGACATAGAGAGAAGGTAGGCTGCATGATTGAATTATGTATGATTCCCTAATGAAAGGCATGCAGTGGAACCAGAGGTCTGTCAAATGACCCAAGTCTTGTGACTAGGAACAAACCATATGGGTTAACAGAGTAAGCTAAACCATGTAAAACTTCAGTAGAAGTGCTGTTACTTCAGTGAAATCAAGACGCAAGCAAAAACTAAAGAATAGAATAGTATAGAAACTAAAGTCTGGTAGACACTTTTTTTTTCAATGGGGTCTTTTTGATGCTTTAAAACAAAAATGATAAACATGACAAATACAGGGGTGTGACCAATCACAAAAGCAGTACAGATGCTGTCACCAATATGTCAGAATAAAATAACTAACAATTAGGATCTAAATGTTACAAAGTAAAATATAACTCTGGAAAAGTAGGCCCACATTAACATACTTAATAGTATTATCATTTCAGAACATACAGGTGTTTATCTGACTGAGTATATAAAACTACCCAATAAATAAACATACTCCAGATTAACTTTAGCTGAAATGTAGTATAACAACACATTTAACTAAGTAAGGTACTTAGTTTTTATGGTAATCATCTTACACCTTATTAGGAAAAAAAAATACTTCTTTAAGCCTGGGACGTTAAGCAAATCATTATTTTAATGTTCACTGTTCAAAAACTTTGGAATATATATATTTCAATATATTTGATTGTAAAATACTGAATCTCACCAAATGGGGACAACTCCTTCTAGTGGTAATAAACAAGCTCACAAAGACAGACTGTTACTTCCAAAGATATGGGTGAGCTCTGAATTTGTGACAGACTTCACTGCTTAAATATATTCTATTTACATGAAGGACATTGTAAGTAAGATCTCACACCCCAGTAAGCTTCAGTGAGTTTACTCACAAACCATTAGAGTTTATTCAAACCTGTATATCGGTTTAGTAAAGCACTGGGCAGGTAAAGTACATGTGAGTTTAACAGTCATACTGACAGATGCACACTGTCTTATCATTTGGACGTCTTTCTAATTCTAGGTATTTGCCACCTGGAGAAACGTAGGAAGCACAAGTCTTCTTCGAAGCCGGACAACAGCAGAGTCCACACCAGCTGCAGCCTGCTTTACACACGTGTCATCCTCCAACTGCAAACGAGCAACCTTCAGTTCTTCTACAGCTTTCTCTGTAGACTCCAGGTGTTGCTTCAGCATAAAGTTACCCTGAGAGACAGACATAATATACCTTCATTTTAAAAGCCTCACAGAGCAAAACACATTTCCACTGCACTTGAATATGTTTGCAATTTTATTTGGTGGCACTAGCTTAATATTGTAATTATGTGGACTAATAACCATTAATTAATCATAGACTTGATGAGATATGATTGGTAGGTATCAGAATTGCCAAGCTTTGTTTAAAAATTACAGCATTTTGGGGGCTCTAAGTGGCTCAGCGGCTTAAAACGCCACCACTATGGCCCGGGGGTCACACATGCAAATCCCATGCCATGCTGCTTTGCCATCAGCAGCCAGAGTCTGAGAGAGCACAACTGGCCATGCTCTTTCCAAATGGGTAGATGGTGCTCTTCCCCCACATCACTCTTAAGCATTGTTGTCCGGCACAGGCGTCTGTTAGCTGGTGTGACTTTGCATGTATCAGAGGAGACGTTAAATCCCCACAATAAGTTCTTACTCTTCCAGAGTGAGGAGCATTGCTAGTGCTAGGGGAGCTATGAACGGGTGAGTTAATTGGCAGTACCAAATTGGAAATAAAAAGGGACAGCATATAAAACCCTTTTAATGAGATTGTACTCAGAGACAGCATGTTGATTCCTATTTAAGAGTGTACCTGTGTTAGGAGATTGGACTCTGGCAGGAGCCAACTTTGGTGTCTCCCATAGACCTGCATCACAGGCCTGTTCAGCCTCTCTCTGCAGAACAAGTCATCACTACAAACTGGGCCCTACAGGAGTACATGACAGTACAGTTCAATGAAGTAAATAATAAAATATTCCAGTGTTATTTTCTATGTTGTAGCTGCTCTAGTTCATGGAGTACTATCTACCTTACTGTCTATTTATGTAATCATGGCACAAGTTAGCAGATTATCATTATCAATAGCAGATTGTTCTCACACCATTCAAATAATCAGGAAACAGAGGACTAAGCTAGATCTTACAGAAATCAGATGAACAGCACAAATTCTACACCTGTCTGTCTTTTTCTATAAATATTATAGATAATATATGGGCCTTGTTTTTTTAGAAACATATATTTGGAAAATATAATTTTTGAGCAAAGACACTGGAATATTCCCGTTAAGTAACATTTATCCAACCATGCAGATCGATCCAAAGGTTTAGGACACTACTAGTTCATAATCATCATCATCTTCTCATGCATGACACAGTCACTCCCATTGTATCTAAATGCATAATGACATTTACTGATTCTGAGGGAATATAATTGATAAACAGTGTAAGATCTTTATTTATACTAAAATAGAAATCAAGCTTAGCAGATGTCACCCATTCCTCCAATGAGTACATTAGTCATAGTCACCAAAGCATACCAAAACTCTGCCATGACTGTAGCTGGCACACTGCATCTGCCTCTGCTTACGGCAGATTGCCTGTCTCGTAGCTGCTGAGCTCAGTGTTAGATGATGCTGATAAAGAAAGAGAAAAGGTATGGATTAAGGACACATTTACCAGGGAAATTGCTATAAAACTCAAAGATTTGCTTTCTGGGCCTGCAAAGACATGAACTGCCACTCACCTGCAGATTAACCGTCTCTTCAATTTTCTTCAATAGCCCCTCATTGGCAGAGTGATGTAGATCAGTCTGCTTAACGATGGCATTACACATCAGCTGTTTAATACTTTCCCTAAGCTGCTGAGACTTATGCAACACAGCTGCCGAGGACTCCAGCACCTCTTTACACTCTGTGTGTGTTGGTTGGGGGGGGGGGGGGGTGTATTTGGGCATGGGATGAAATAATAATAGAAAATGTACAAATTACAGAATGTCTTTTCTGTGTCTACTTTCACCACCATCATGTCATTACGATAATTTTTCTTGTTCACTTGTGTAAAGGAATGTAACATCTTATTTAGAGCTGTCACCTGAGAGTGGCATTGTCATTACCTAGGGTATATGGTCCAGAAGGGTCAGGTTTCATGGAGAAAGGAGAGGAGGAGGGGCGCACGGTTGCTGATGGTGACCCATGCTGAGGAAGCAGCTCTATTACCCTGGACCTTTCAAAAGCACAATCCAATAGCTTCCTGCTGCTCTGAGCTAGGGCCTTGCAGGAATACAGAGGTATGTCAGAGTACTGTCATGGTTCATGTAAAAAAAAAAAACTAAAAATGGTAAAACCAGCATTTGTGATCAATGGAGTGATATAAGTGGTTTAAAATTACTCTACAATCTTTCATTATATAAACATACAGTACATTATGGTTAAGGTTGGTTAAGGTTACTGCAACAGCAACAACATATTGTGTGCTTGCTGGTTGTAAACGATTATACTAACCAATCAGTCATTACCATGAGTTTACGTAGAATCAATCAGTGCAGATCAGTTACAAATTCAGTTAGTAATTCAGTTACTAATTCAGACAATAATAATTTAAACCAGCATTATGTGAGAACCGTTTTGCCCCCTCCCCCCTACAGTCAGTCAGGGCTCCCACAAAAGGACAAGCTTTACACATACATTTCTGGACATGTAAAGCTTGTTCTTTAGCATAGTCCGACAGAACAGCCAATAAAAATGAAAGAAGCATGTGGACTGAAGTGGCAGAGTAATATTACCAGATTTTACACAAATACGACTCAGGTTACACAGTTCTCAGGTTGTGCAGTTCTCACGAGTTACATAGCACAGTTAGCAGCATGCTAAGCCTGAAGGGGCAACGATAGAGAAGCTATTCTCCCTGTTACAGTCAGTTCAGCAATCAACACGATTTTAAGGCTATTATTTTAAGGTTATTTTTAGGTAAATGCTACTTTGTTGCATTGAACAACAATTAAATGCATTCAACAAAATGTCAAAATGTTTGTGGACACTCTAATTTAACCTGCACCCACAGCTGACACAGATGTGTACATGGAGCAGATATACATGAATTGGCACTATGCCTAATATTTGCAAAGCCAAGAGGGATAAAAAGCCCCCCAGCATTGAGCTGTGGAGTAGTGAAACTGTGTTATCATCTTTTGGTATGATGAGGGGATGAGGTGGGGTGGTGAACATCCAACATCCTGACCTCACAAATGCAATCAAAACCTCACAGCAATGCTCCAACATTTTCTAGAAAGCCTTCGTTGCACAGTAGAGACAGCTGCTCTAACAAAAGCAGGATAAACTCTTTTATAATACCTTTGATTACTGAAGAAACAATGAATAAGGAGGTGTCCCAATACTTTTGTCACTATAGTGTATAATGATCGTAATACTGTATCTTAAAGTGGTGTAACAATACAACGTATTGTATTGAACTGAACTGCATCACAGCACACAGTATAGCATTAGATCTTCATGATTAGCATGTGGGTTAGCTTGGTGGCGGATGTAATATAGCATGGCGTTCTCCCCCCAAATATTGTACTTCTATTATGCCAAATGCTTTAAAATTTTTTAAATGGAAACATTAGTTTGTGAATTATGTTAATATAACATAAGCATGAGACATTTTAACCACCCCTAAATCTGCTGCATTCAAATTTGTATTAGGATGAGACTCTTATGTATGTTATGTAATCTTTCTGAACTGCTAGTTCGTCACCTTCTGTTGAGTTAAGATATCTCTCAGCATGGTTTCCAGTTTTTGCTTCAGCTCATTCAAGCCCTTCCTCTCGTGGCAGAGCAGAAGATCTGCTCCATCTTTTCTCTGTAATGAAGGCACAATCAAAGACAAAGTTATAAGCTGCTGTGAGAGACAGTCCTGCCATCTGATCTAATTACTATTATGTCAGTCCGTCCCTCTTTACTCACTGTCTCAGTGGTGGCGGGTCTGAAAGTCCTCCCATCTGTGCTCTGCTGGTTGATAAGTAGAGCTTTCCTGAGGCTCCGAAGTAATTTCTCCAGACGCTCTCTCTGGTGTTCCAGCTTAGTAGCCTCTTGAGTGACCTTCCCTGCTTCCCTCCGCAAGCGGCCCTCCACCTCTCTCACGCTGCGCATGTACTCACCGGCTAAGCTGATGCTAGCCTCTGCGCTTTGGTCACGCAGGGCAGGTGATGGAAACGGCCCACTCACACCTAGAGAATACAACTGCGGTGGAAGCAAGGTGTCATACTGGTAATCAACACAGCCATGGCAAACCTAGTCTAGCTGGACCGCAGCTAAAGATTAACGTCCCTGCTAGTCTGCAGGCTATTCTGATAATTTGCCAAACCAGACCATTAATTCATGAAGTTAACTAACTGTGATTCAACATAAAACATGATTTATCATCACCTCAATGTCCTTGTTTTCACCCCTTTTCAAATCCCCTGCCTATACATCTGCTGGAATGCTTTTTTTTTTTTTAGCATTTCTGTATCTCTCAGCTTGCCCAGAAAGGCATGTGTAGAGCATGTCCTTTTTGAGGGGTGGCTAAAAGTATGAATGCAATAGCACTTCCCAGCTGTACAGAGAGCCCATGAGAAAGAAGTCCCAGTCTAGCTTAATGCTGCAACACACCATATACTGTACACTATATGGACAAATGTATTGGGACACCTGCCTATTCATTGTTTCTTTTGAAATCAAGGGTACTATTATCCTGCGTATGTTGGAGTAACTGTCCCTACTGTCCAGGTAGGGCTTTCTGCTAGATTTTTGGAGCATCAATGAGGTCAGGATGTTGGATGATCACCACCCCACCTCATCCCCAACTCACCAATTTATCCTAAAAGTTTTGGATGGAGCACCAACCATCATTATTTTAGAGAACACAGTCCATCCACTGCTGGGGGGGGGGGGCTTTTATTCATTAGAAGGGGTGTCCACAAATATTTGGACATATAGTGTATTTCTCTTAAAGATATGAGATAGATCCCCAACGCAGAGAGCAGGTTAACCAGTTAGCCAGTCAGAGAGGGGGTCGTTAGGTGGGTCTGTCTGTAATTTAGAGTCAGTGGTCACTAAGAAACAAGGCACAAAGCACCAGTAACCTGCACACAGAACTGGCCTGGTTAGCTGAACATGCTGCTTTACCGTTGTTCTGGTGGATTTGGGTCGGATCGGAGCTAAAGTCTGGTCTTCATTCGTGACCCTGGAGGACAGCGGCGCTCTGCGGTAGCGCGCAGCCGACTGGAGCGCGTCCATGTGGGACTGAAGGACCAAACGCTGCGCGCGCTGGATGGAGCGCAGAGACTCGTCCCTCCATCTCTGCGCTCCTACAGCCACTGGAGCTGCTGGAGCCGAATGAAGCACACTCCTCATGGCCTCTGAAACTCGGGTTAAATCACACCACGCTGTGCACAGCCAGACTCAGGGCTCCTCTGACACACTGCAGTGCTGAGCTGAAAAGTGTTGAGTCGTTTCCAGAGCGACAGTGATCGGATAGCCCTCTGGGTTGTGATTGGATGTAACTGGAGACCCCAGGCAGTGGAGTAAGCAGAGACATCCCACCTACAGTGCAGGAAATGGGACAGGGGTGTCCAGCTTTCATAGCTCTTGCTGTCCTGTGGGGGACCAAGTAATAATGGTACAGGAAAGGCTCTCATCCCTTATTTACAGGGGTAAAAGAGCCTGGATGCTTGCAAGATTATGGTGGGTTAGGTCTACTGCAGCTGTATGTAGCTATAGGTGTACAGAAAGGAAATACCCCGCGAGGGGCAGGATTCAGCCTACAAACACGGGTCCTATTTACTCAGGAATTCTTCCACCTAGCGGACAGGCCATGCCATTACAGTTTAACATGTCACATGTCATTTCTCATGGCTTTCCAAAACAGTTAACTAATAAAAACAAATATCACCAGCTTCTGAATTTTCTGAACTTTGGGATGCTAGTGACGTAAATAAAAAATAATATGAATTATTAAAAATAATAAATCAAGAAATACTACAAACACAACACAGGAACAGTAAAAACATCAATAATTCAAACAAGGATTGGTTCACAGAAAAATCTTCATGTGCCCAATTTCCCCCCTTAATTCCCAGATAAGAAAGTTCAGATTCTTTAATGGAAGTCAAATGTGCAATAATTATGTATTTTATTAAAGTTATTTAAATAATTGTGGAGGACTTCTATTAGACTGTCTATCATGACATTTTAATGCAGTACAGAGAGAACTGGCAAATTCTAACTTATCAAAAAGTAAAAACCGAACAAAAGTTGTAGCCCGACAGCAACAATATGTTACTCAATTTTCTTTCATTTTACATTGGAACCACAAGATCAAAGGTAGCAAATAAATAATGGAAGTCAAATTAGGTGACCATTTCTTATATTAGCCTCATAGCTTAACAGCAAAACTAAAAGCACATTCAGACATCGACATGTCTTGCCAAATCAGTTTTTTCAGAAAATCAACCTTTTTATTGCGTTTCTTATATTAGGTATTTATTTATATATTTATTTGGTAAACCACATCCTTTAATCCCTCTTACAGGTAGTGGGGTTTGCCAGAATGCAGGTGGGGGAGAAGAAGAAAAATAAATAAATAAATCTATCTATCTATTATAATAATAATAATAATAATAATAATAAGAGCTACTCTGCAACTCAATCAGTAGCGATCATGTTACCTTGCCTGTAGCCAAACACACTTTTGAGTGAGTGAGTGAGAGAGAGAGAGCAAGAACAAAGTCTGACCCTTTTACTACCTGTTAACTGAAATATTAAGAATGACACATTCGCGGTGCTCCTTTTATAAACAGACAGTTTATTGTAACTAGGAATCTGTGCGTTCTCCAGAACGAACCAACACCAAAATAAAAGTAACCTCAACCAAGTTACCGGTCAAATTACAGGCTTAATTACAGGTTAAGACAACAGAAACACAAGAGTTAAGTGTAGGTTGGCTGTGCCTCCTGATAAATAAACAAACAACAGATAAACCTTTACATACAGACAATAAAACTAATTAAAATAACCCATGGCCTCGTGATCGTGACGAATAAAAAAAAAAAAGGCAATCATGATAAATAAGACTGAAACATGAATATCTCTATATAAGTCCATATACAGACTGTGGAAATTAGGAATGCTACACCATTACAGTAGTAAATTGAGATTATATAAAAATAGGTTTCATAAAGCCTATAGTCCCATTTAATCTGGCAGTGTAAAGAAAAAAAAAAATAGTCCTGCATATTACGTCCACCATATTACTGTGTTTGGTAGAAAGTCATGTAAATATTTCATGCATGTTGGCCTGCATTCATGCTCCCTGTCAGTGTCAGTCATTCTAATGAGCTGAGCGTATACAGAATATCCATCCATCCATCCATCCATCCATCCATCCATCCATCCATCCATCCATCCATCCATCCATCCATCCATCCATCCATCCATCCATCCATCCATCCATCCATCCATCCATCCATCCATCCATCCATCCATCCATCCATCCATCCATCCATCCATCCATCCATCCATCCATCCATCCATCCACATCTTCCTAGTCAGGGTCACAATTGGTCTAGAGCAGGGGTGGGCAATCCCCGTCCTGGAAGGCCAGATTCCTGCACAGTTTTGTGCTGATCCTGCTGAAGCACACCTGATTCAACTCACCTGTTAATTGCCAGGTTCAGTAGGTCTGTTGGAGCAGGGATAGTCAGCAAACTGTGCCCCTGTTGCTTACCCTGGTCTAGAGCCTACCCAGAATCACTGGGTACAAGGCAGGAATACCCCCTTGACAGGGCTCCAGCCCATCGCAGGACTGAATAATCAAAGCTAATAAAATACTACAGCAACATTGACGTTATCATCTATAAGGCTGCTAAGATGATAGGACTAATGGTAATTCAGGCTAAATTTACAGTGTCTGTTAAATTATGGCACAATTATTATGTACATAGTGCACACCAGCATTCAACAGTCACTGTCCAGTGCATCTGAACATCATCTAATTTTCTCTCACACACACTTATAAAGTGTGTTTGAGGGCGTCCCTGGGTTCAAGCTTACTGTAGATGTTTTGGTGCAGTTCTATTAGCATACCATCCCTCTTCTCTGCATCCAAGAGAACTTGCTAGATAAAAAAGCAGAAAACAGATTTGAAGTCATGAAGGTTTCTGATTGTTTTATTTATCCACAGCCATGTTTTTAAGCCTCATCAGTCAGAAAATCACTAATAACACCTACTGCTTTTCTCTCAGAGTCTTATTTACCAACAAGCAATGGTCAGGACTAGGCATTTGGCTTCATTCCTGTCCAGTTTTTATCTGTTTATAGCACAGTTGCACTAGTATTACTTTACTCTGCACTGACATGATGCTTTGTAGTCTTTTGTTTTGAAATAAAATGTATATTAAAAGGTGCATTAGTCAACATTCACAACACGACATCCCCTTTAGATCCCCTTGAGGCATGCTTACACACAGCAAACCTCTAATATATTTTTTTCAGAGAAACTTACAGTCTAATCATGCTACACCTGTACACCACAGATGGCATTTGTTCAGAGCAAACTTCCATGTCTGAGGAGTGATGGTAGACTAGCATTTTACCCCAATACACTATATGAACAAAAATATTGGGACACCTGATCGTTCACTGTTTCTCCCAACATCAGGAGTAGTAACTGCTGTGAGGATTTGACTTCATTCAATGACAAGAGAGTTAATAAAGTTAGGATATTGGATGATCACTACCCCCATCTCATCTCTATCTCATCTCAAAAGTACTGGATGGAGCACCATCATTCCAGGAAACAACAGTTCCACTGATCCACAGATCAATGCTGGGAGGATTTTTTTTTTTATACGCCTCTAGCCCACACTTGCTTTTAGGCATGGTGCCAATTGGTTCATGGTTAGCTGCTCCAGAGACTCCTATTCTATTGGCAGTACTTCTCTACAGGGACTATAGAAGTGGTTTATGTGCATTTGCATTAGTCAATATACAGCACATCCCTAAAAAAAGATAGGATTCTCCATTCACCAATTTTACAGAACGCTGCTAAACTAACAGAACTCATTCTGGGCACCCCATTGCAGATAGCCAGAACTTACTGGTGAAAGAGTTAAGATAAAGCAGGGAAAAAGTCTAATGCTATCCATCAACTCCTCATTTTTAAACCACTGTGTAATGAGAAGATACCTGAAAGATCACATACCTCAATGATCTTGTCCCTTTTCTGCAAACTCTCCCTCAGTTTTTCCTCTTCTAATGATCTCTGTGCCTTCTCAGCTTTCCAGGCTTGTTCCGCTTGCTTGTTCTCTTTGCTTGTCTCTCTCAGCTCTTTGCGCACATCTCTTAGCTGCTCTGTTAGCTCAGCAATGGCTTGTTTGTGACATTGTTTTTGGTCCTGGGGAAGACAAATTGCCCAAAGAGAGATATATAGATTAAGTAATGAAATCAGGACATAAAGTGATGTGAGTGCTGGGGCTAGATATCTATTCCTTGCTAGAAAACAAGAACAGTAATTGCAGAGCGTTTCAGAATTCCCTGTAAAATCCCTTTAGCTGCCACTAGATGGAGAACCTAAACAGGAGAAACTTTTAAGAAAGCATCTGTTCAAAGTGCTACATTAATGGCTTGTGCAGCTGAAGCTGAATCAAATATAGGCACAGCTTGTCAACTTGTAGGAGCAAAACATCTGCTCATATCTGAAAGATTTGCTTTACAGCATTGCTGCACACAGGTTTGGTCACTGTACCTGTATTACAGCCTCTGCATCTTTTAAAGCTGTAGAAAGTTTGGAGACCTCCTGTCTCATGGTGGTAATTTGTTGTTCCTGGTCTTTGAGGCAAGCTGCAAGCAGGGCTTCCTTCTCTCGAACCTGACTAGCCAAAGCAGTTTCAGCTCCACCTCCTGGCAATCCTCTGCCAATCAGCGAATCTGAGAGGGCCTGTGAACAAGCAATATGTAAGCATGACCTCCACCAAGGACATTCAGCTCTGGTCCTGGTGGACACATCTGATTGAACAATGTTTAAAGAGGAGCTAAAACAAATGTTTGTCATCTAAAGGAAGAACAGAAAGGAAATTTATAGAAAATAAATCAATAAGGTCTCAACCTGAACATCTTTGTGGGAGCTTTCTAGTGCCTCCTGCAGACGAGCGATTAGAGTGTCCTTTTCCTGTAACACTGCTCCAAGGGCAGAGTCCCGCTCTTTCCATATCTGCCTCTCTTTCTGCACATCCTGCAGCGATCGTGTGTTCTCAGCCAATTCCACCCGCAAATGCTGAGACCAAAAGCAGAGAACAATTGTCTGAACAAGGTTATGCTAAAATGTTTAAAATTATGCAAGTAAGTTTTTACTGTGCAGAGAAAGAACTAGGTCTAAAGAACATTTCAGGCAGGAGTCAACAATCAGCTTTACTGGCAAACAAACAGTGAGACTGTGGGTGTGTGGTTGGCTTTAAACCACATCCTCTGTTTGCATTACATTGATGACATCCTGGTTACACTGAAGCACAGTGTTAAGAGTGATCAGGTCTCGGTCCCGCTCTCTGCCAGCCTGCCGGAGGGCCTCCAGCTCCTTTTGCAGCACGCATTCTCTCTCCTTCAGCTCAGACAGCTCTGCCTCCAAAACACCCTGATAAAAGACACTCACATTACACATAAGCTACATTATAGCTACCAGCTCTACAGAAGAAAATAAAAATGCTTAAGTTTTGGATCCCTAAAGAGCTTTTCAATGAAGTCCATGTGATTTAAATGTGAAAAACATTTTAAAAGGTTAAAGTACATCTAAAATAATTTTATTTTGTAGAGCTGTTCAATTTTAAGAGTGCAGGACAAAATAAAATTGTGTTGTAAAAGACTCAACAGTCAACAACATTCAATGTTTTGTTATGTAGTGTAAAATAAATAAGTTTAAGTTGGTGGTGGGAACCCATTCCCTGTAGTAGTTATGGGCCCAATACAAACACAATCAGCCAGCTCACCTCACGTTCTGAGCCTGAAGTCACAGTCACCTTGCTGATGAACTTATCAGCATCTTCTAGCCCTGCACCCAGCTCAGCACACAGCTTTCTGATCAAAGTAACACATTCCTAAAAGAGAAAATTGGTTGGTCAGCTGGGGCGAGCTACTGGTCTCTGAATCTGTAACTGAACTCTGTTGTGAGACTTGACCTCAATGACTTTCTCTCTGCTCTGCAATGAATGGCTGAGATGGTGAATCAGTCCACGCTTGTCCTCCGAGCTGTTGTGCAGATGCTGCAATAGACCAGTAGAGACACAAGACACATCAATAACTTGACATGACGCAACGAATGAAAAGGGAATGGAAGTCATTCTTCTGCCTGAAGGGCATTTAAAGATACCACGCATTCCCGTGAATGCATTCCAGAAAAACAGGTCAGAACCCCCTGAAATAAAATACCACAAAATGAAAACAGAACAAAAACAAGAGCTTATAGCTGTGCTTTTTAGAGTAGGACAGTCTGAAGTCAGAAAGAGACAAGAGGTTCATGTGATATGGCAGCTGAACAGCTAGTTAATGATCCGCTTAAAGAAAACAGCCAAAGCCCAGGGCAAACTCCTCCTGCTGGGGAAGATTCCAGGAAGAGGTGTGTATGTGTGGACCTGCATTTGTGCAACCTTCACAGGATAACACACACACCCTGTGTATTTATACACACCCTTGGCTTTGTAAAACACATGTATGCAAAACAAACAGTGTTACTACAGGAGTAGTAGAGTGTTTTGAATTAGGGTTGTGAGATATGTACAATATTGGCCCTATGTAACTGGATATCGGGACAGCAACTTGCTTGAAAGATGAACTGGCACTCTGAATTATAATGGTTAAAACAGACAAGCATACAACTTGCATATACACACTACAGTCCTTTGCTTAACATACTATTTGACTCATTAGTCTACTACTAATAACTAGAACTGTAATGGGTCAGGTGTATACTTCAGAAATATGCTACAAATGATTCTTTAAGCAATGCCATAGAAGAACCACTTTTGTTTCCATAAAGAACCACATCGGTTTTACAGCTCTGTAACCACACAGACCTTTCCTGTGATCAAATTGCTGGAATAAAAACTCTGCAAAGCCCATTATCAGCTGTTTGACCTTTTTCCCCTTATTGAATAGAGTGTGTAAGATAGTGTAAGACATTTACTTCAAGATACACAGACAGTTGACCTAAGAAAAAAATGTTCTACACCCTGTAACAATCATATTTGTGCTGCCTGGCAGCAACATGACAATAAAATGTAAAGGTAAAGGTAAAGGTGCACGTATTTGTAAATGTGTCCTCCGCATTTAAACCATCTGGTAGTGAACACACACTCACACACACACATGTGTTAGGGGCAGTGAGTACACACACACACACACACTAGTGAACTAGGGGCAGTGAGTACACACACACCCAGAGCGGTGGGCAGCCAACTCCAGCGCCCGGGGAGCAGAGAGGATAAAGGGCCTTGCTCAAGGGCCCAACAGTGGCAGCTTGCCGAGCCCGGGAATCGAACCCACAACCCTGTTATCAATATCCCGGCGCTCTAACCGCTGAGCCACCACTGCCCCCTATGTATCCTTGTGTTACCCCAAAAAGCATGTGTGACCGCTCGGTAGAGTTGCCCGATGGGGTAAACAGAATTAGATGTATGTATATAGTTATATGGACATGTTTTAAAAGTGTCCAAATGAGGATCCTGGGACAAATGTTTACCAATGAATCATTTTTGCAAATAATTTTTATATGGCATCGCTCAAAGAATCTTCTATAGTATCCTTCTTTTGAAGAGTGTATAAGTAACTGGTTTGCAGCAGTGTACTTCGGTCTTATCAAAATGATACACAGCCCTACTCTTTAAAATACATTAAATTTAGCAGAACTCTAGAAGTCTTAATGCAGGTAAATCTGTAATCCAATAGGTCTGTAATCCAATATGGACCATTAAGAAAATGTAAAACTGTGGATGTCATATGCCTTACCGCTGGTAGCGAAAGCTCTGACTGACTGGGATTACTGTAGTCCGACTGGGTGCCATTCCGAAGTCTTGCCTCCAGGGTCCTGATGCGAGCCTGTGCTTGATCCAACTGCTCCCTTAACTGCCTGACTGCAAGGTGCGCTCTGCCTGTAGCGACCTGTATCATATTAAGACAAATTACAGAATACTTGAAACATTTGGCATAATTAGGATGAATCTGTGCACTGTGACTGCCAATTCTGCCACATCTACACCTAACTGAGCTAAAACTACTCTTTTTGTTAAGAGCTCGGGAAAGAAAGATCACCAAATCTCCTTACCTCTCCACGCAGTGGCAAGAACTCATCCCTCAGTTCAGCCAGCACATCCTCGCTCTCTCCATCCACTACATCTTCCTCCTTGTTACCTCCCTCTCCAAAATTCAGCACCCGCACTAATCCGACCTTGGGCGATCCAGCTGTGACTCCATCATTCCGGCTCTGTACTCTATTCAAAATTGGGATGCGACTGCCTCCTGGAGAGTGGAGTGGCTTTCCTTCTATAGCCTTCAGCTCTTGGAGAATGGAATCCAGGTTCACTGGCTGCTCATCTGGCCAATCAAATGGATCAGGACCATCCAAAGAGTCCATCGATTGCACTGAGCCTGTGCGAGACCGTGCTCGCAATGAGAGGCAGGAGCCAGCTAAAGAAGCAGGGCTTGAGCTGATTGATGGAACTCTAGACCAGTGTAAAGGCATACTCCGGGACTTGTCCCGTGACAGAACAGATGGGGAGAGGGCTTGCTCAGGCAGGTGACGAGGAATCCCGCACACAGATTCATAATCCGAGTCGGACACTCTTAACGAATCACAGCCCTCACAGTTTTTCCCTCTGTTGCATCGTTTACCAGTCCTCTTAAAATATGGACAGGAATGTGATTTTTCAGACCAGCACTCAAATGCAGCGAGAGACATGTTGTCCCTAAGCATCTCTCTGTAAACATTCCCAGAGCTGCCTTCTTTCAGGTCCACATCATCCTCACTGGAGCTTCCCCTACTTCGGAACTCTGAAGGGTGCCGATGTCTATAAATACTTCGTACCCATCGCCTCAAGTTATCCCGTTCCTGAGTCAGTTTCTGAAGCCTCTCCCTAGACAGGACTTTGACTCTGGCGATGACTGTGTCAAACTTAAACACTCTCTCCAGCACAAACACACATTTGCTACATACAAACTCCCCCCAGCCCTGGCCCCGTGGCACAGACTGCCCTAATATGTGGGTCAGCACAGAGAGCGGGTCCATTCCTTTATTAGGGGAGGGCAGGGTGTGAGATTTGTAGGGCAAATGAGAAGAGCCAAGAGACAAAGTGCTGCCTGAAAGAAATAAGAAAGATATACTGATCACAACCACATGATGCAGCACCAGAACTTAAATAGTAAAAAAAAGGTGAATTTCAGCAAATCAACAGGTGTGTGTGTGTGTTGTATTCTTGCCTACCCCATGGGCTACTCTGGGCAGACCTGGACGAAGGCAGTGTGCTGGCAGACTCTTTGGAAAGAGAGCGTGTTGGAGTCTGGCTGCCTTTCCTGTTCTGACCTCCAAAGAGCCATCTTCGCTGGTTACCCTGCAGATCGCACCCACAGATGCGGCATCCTTCAGTTTTGTTCCTAGTGGCCATGCTGCTCAAAGGTGTGAGGCCTGGAGAAAACAAGAAGGCTTTAAAGAGCTATATAAAGTCACTAGGTTCTGGAAAAGCTAGGGAGATCATGAAGATCATGATACTCAGACACGCTATGGGCCAGTTGGTGTGAATGGAGAATCAAAAGTAAAAATATGGTTTTAAGTCTAGGATTAACCTTTATCTGGCTCCGGGAAACCAGCCCTACTTGTCAAACCTGCTAGACACCTGCTCATCCAACATTTCTTCAGAAACCAAGACTATTGTAACAGTCTCAGTATGTTTTGTATTTTTTTTTCAGCAATAGCCTCTTATTGAATTTTTACTATATAGTATTTGACTGCATTCAGCCAGAGAGTATCAGGTACTGGACCACAAACACCACTCCGACTCATCCCAAAGATTCTGGATTATGCTCCATTACTGCAGAGGACACAGTCCCACTGCTTCTCAGCCCAACACTGGTGGCTTTATACCCCTCTAGCTGAGGTTTCACATTAGACATGGTGACCAGGGCCACTCCAACTCATCCCAAAGATACTGGATTGAGCTCCATTACTGCAGAGGACACAGTCCCACTGCTTCTTAGCCCAACGCTGGTGGGTTTATACCCCTCTAGCTGAGGTTTCACATTAGACATGGTGACCAGGGCCACTCCGACTCATCCCAAAGACACTGTATTGAGCTCCATTACTGCAGAGGACACAGTCCCACTGCTTCTTAGCCCGATGCCTGACGTATTGAATGTAGCACCATCATCCCAGAGAACACAGTTCCACTGGTCCACAGCTCAGTGCTGGGGGGCTTTACACCCCTCTAGCTGTTTGACAATATGCATGGTGACCAGGACCATTCCAACTTACCCCAAAGATGCTGGATTGAGCTCAATCAGTGCAAAAAACCCTGACCCACTGCTTCACATACCAATGTTGATTCCTTTATACCCCTCTAGCTGAGGTTTCACATTAGACATGGTGACCAGGGCCACTCCAACTCATCCCAAATATACTGGATTGAGCTCCATCTCTGCCTAAAACACAGCCCCACTGCTTCTCAGCCCAATGTTGATGGCTTCATACCCCTCCAGCAGACACTTGCCATTAAGCATAGTGACCAGGGCTTCCTATTATATCAGCGACAGTTTTCTACGGCGATTATACAAGCTGATTAGATAAAGCTGAAACTGGTGCCAGCAATGAGTGCACCTTAAAATAAAGCTGAATTCTCCAATTAGAAGAGCTATTTTTAAACAGTGTATCTTGTGGAGGGAGAGGGACCTACAACTAGAAGCACCTCCAATGGGAGTGTGTTGAAAGCTGCCCTCTTTGCTCACTCTCTCCAAACAACCGGCTGTTTATAGAGCTGGGTCAGGCTGCACACTGTACACGTCGCCCTTTGAGTCACAGCTTCTCTCAATAGCCCACACAAACCGAGCCAGGAGGCTCCACCGCTTCACCCACCCAAACCTGACAGCTTTCAGACTGCATGTGAGCACCAGGCTGCTAACGTGGCTGCTGAGTCTCTCACACAGTTTAACGTAGATAAGGACAGGGCTGCTCAACTTGATTACTTCACTGGGCAAAACAAATCTGAGTCAAGGTTCACGACATATAAGGTTTTAGTAAACCATTTTGTTAATGAATAATGTTTTATAATATATAAAATCTCATTTTTTTTAAGATGAAATGGTTAAATTATAGTACAATAACAAAGACAACAGTGGTTTCAAATGGCAGGAGCTTTTTACAGGGCTACAGCAAATAAAATAGTGAGGTTTGAAGACTTAGGTGAATAAAAGGCTGCAGTTTTAAGGCTTATCTAAAAGCCCTAACACTAACACTAACACGAACACGAGCACGAGCACGAGCACGGTCGGTCTGCAACAGCCACCGGGTCCTCGTGCCATGGTTTAAGCAGTAAAACGACTCTCTCAGCGTCGTCGAACCGAGCAGGACCGAGCAGGACCGAGCAGGACCCCTCAGGACAGCACGACTGACTGACCAACTAACTACAAACTGGTGGGAAACCTTAGCTAACTTACTTTACAGGTTACTTTACTCGCCAAACACCACAGCACGAGAAACCAGCAGACCTTCGACGGCAAGAGTCCGAGGCACGACTGGAGAACACAGCCAACAATCAGAAACTATTTTAAAAAGCAACCTTTTCCCATTACCTTCCACCAGAGGCGAAGAGCTCCCAAAATCTCGTCCAGGAACTGATCTGCAGTGTGGCTCTTCACGCGCTACCTGGCTTGCTGACGTCACGATTCATACCTGTTTGACAGACGCTGCAGCTGCAACCCCACACAGCTAAAACTATAATTATACAGCCCTGTTTAGTATTCACCGACTGACTGGGTGTCCTCATATAGAAGCAATGACTGGATGTATATATACACACACATCACCTTCAAGAACTGACTGTGTACTTACTGCCTAGTACTGTAGACGATAATCAGTGTTTTTCACCTTGTGGTACGTGTGGTATGTTCATGATCAATATATGTGTGTGTATGTATATATATATATATATATATATATATATATATATATATATATATATATACACACACACACATACATGTATGTATATATACTGAGTATATAGTCAGTATGGGAGTACAGTGTTTGTACAGTGCATGTAAACTTCTGGTTTCAACTATATATATATACACACACACACACCAACAATATACAGAGTATATAGTCTATATTGAGCTACTGACGGTGTGCCCTGATATAGAAGCAATGCCATTGCTTGTTTTACATATACATACATTGGTGTATATATATACACACCCATCAGTCATGCCATAAGTGAAAAACATTGACTATCATCTACAGGATTAGGCATCAAAAACAGTCAGTTGTGACTGTGTGTCCTCATATAGAAGCAATGACTGGATGTATATATACACACACATCACCTTTAAGAACTGACTGTTTACTTACTGCCTAGTACTGTAGACGATAATCAGTGTTTTTCACTTTGTGGTACGTGTGGTATGTTATGACTGATCAATATATGTGTGTGTATGTGTATGTGTATATATATATATATATATATATATATATATATATATACACACACACACACACATGTATGTATATATACTGAGTATATAGTCAGTATGGGAGTACAGTGTTTGTACAGTGCATGTAAACTTCTGGTTTCAACTATATAGAAGCTATATAACTATATGTGCCCTGATATAGAAGCAATGCCATTGCTTGTTTTACATATACATACATTGGTGTATATATACACACCCATCAGTCATGCCATAAGTGAAAAACATTGACTATCATCTACAGGATTAGGCATCAAAAACAGTCAGTTCTTGAAGGTGATGTGGGGGGGGGGGGGGGGGGGGGAGCATACAGCATACAGATCTGAGCCACTTTCACAAGAACCAGACTGTGATGAATAGATGACTGGGTCAGAACATCTCCGAACAAAACATCAGGTAGGCCTTGTGTGTGTGTGTGTGTGTGTGTGTGGGGGGGGGGGGGGGGGGGTCAGTACCTACCAAAAGTGCTCCAAACAAGGACCACCGATAAACTGGCAAAAGGGTCATGGTCACCTTAGGCTCATTCATGTGATTCATGGAGGTCCCACCTTCCATAACTTCCATGACTTAAAGGACCTGCTGCTAACATCTCGGTGCAAGATACCACAGGAGGTCTTCAGGAGGACATTCATTGCCTTGAATGTTCAGATTTGTCGTGGTGGGACAAGGGGGACCAAGGGGGTGCTAATGTTATGGCTGATTTGGTGTATATATGTAAACTAATTACACAAGCCTGTTTAGTGTTTATGGTGTGGCCTGTGAGGGGTAACAGCAGGGCATGCATACATACAAACACACAGGAAGTCAGTGTAAAAAAAGCTTTATTCCAAGTTGTTTTGGACCACAAATGATCTTGTGAAGAACTGCAAGAGTGGAGATCAGGTTTAGTATTTATTCATTTATTATCAAGTGACTTTTTCAAAGTGAAAATTAATAAATAAATTACATTTTCTACAGGTTACAGAGCACAGTTTACATTATTTTATTTTTTTTCCTTTTAAATCCCGCAGGTTGGCAGGTTGTGTGGTAGGGCCTCGATCAAAAGAACAGGTGCTTTCTCTAAGCACTTTGGATAGGTACTGACAACTGCATACTGGGAACACCCCATAAGACATACTTGATGTTTTGGAGATGCTCTGACCCATTCGCCTAGCCCTTACAAATCTGGTTCTTGTCAAAGTGGCTCAGATTTGTACACAGGCCCCATTTCAAGAACTGACTGTTCACCTGCTGTCACTTGACAGATGCCACTGTAACCAGATAACCAATGCTCTTCACTTCACCTCTATGGGGTTTTAGGTTATGACTACTTCTATATGTGACTGGAACAAGAGGTGGATTCAATTTCAAAGCTTAAAAATCTTAAAAATGTATCACTTACTAAAGCTACAATACCAGTTCAATCAAATAATCTATGCAAATACTGACAGAACAAAAAGAACCAAAGAAAACGAATGAAGAAACGTGACGTGACGCGTGTTAGTGTGTGCATGTGGACTAGATTTCTCCTAGGTTAGCCACTTCTCTATGCATTGTTGGTACACCGTGATATTTGAATGCCAGAAGACGTGACGAACTCCAGGAAATACACACTGGACCAAGTCTCCTCTGGAGTCCAGCGTTTTTAGGCCAAACACATCACTTTGGTACCACTGAGGAAAGAGCAGAGAGTATTTCAGCCCAGCTACACAGCTGCATCAGATAATCACTGCGGTGATAATACGATGCGAGTGCATTATTAAGTTAGTGGTCCAGCTCACATTCTGTTCCTTCATTTCGACCACCGTTTCATTGCCGTCATAGAATCCAAATAAACTGTTGGTGAAATGAACACACAACATAACTGCAGTGGGTTTCTCATTTCTCACAGAGTAGAGCATGTTCTGAATCTAACTTATCAGTTTATAATGCCTTGCTTAATCCCGCCAAAGCCATGTCACTTTCAGTATTTCTCACATTCATTCCAGTCTACTGGGCCCCCAACTTAACTCTTACCTCACTAATGTCCACATCAGAACTTTTACATGCCTATTAGCTAACGTATTCTTAGAGCCATCAGGGCTTAATAAAATCATATTGCAAACACAATTTATATGGTAATGTTTTTCACCTTGTGGTACTAATGTTATGACTGATTGAGATCTCACACACACACACACACACACACACACACACACACACACACACACACACACACACACACACACACACACACACACACACACACACACACACACACACAACAGAGTATATAGTCTATATGAAGCTACTGACTGTGTGCCCTGATATAGAAGCAATGCCATTGCTGGTTATACATATACATACATTTATACGTATACATATACTTTTACATGCCTATTAGCTAACGTATTCTTAGAGCCATCAGGGCTTAATAAGAATCATATTGCAAATTTACACATTTTTACCATATAAATTATATTATTTAGCAAAATCAACAGAAAATCCAACTCAGATTGAGGAAAAACTAGGGTTAGTTCATCCATGCATAACTACACAAAATTTAACCAGAAGAAGGTCAGCTGCATTTTGTCCTCATTAAGATTAAGAGCAAAGCTACAGGAATTATCATCATCATGAGAGCAGTTCATAGTGACTTATTAAAGACCATGTGTGTGTATATATTATGTATATCGTAAAATGATTTATTTATTAAATAAGTGTTAAACTACATAGTTAAATATATACATAAATCCTGATACCTCGACTGCCAGGGCGTAATAACACCATCGTCTGGCCCCCCAATCAGCACCAACTTCTTAATGCTCAAGAAGCGCGTTCTCCATTCTGAAAAAGAGGAACAGAATACAGAATGCAGTTTCAGCCACCAAAGACATTAATATCGATATTGCTACCCTATGTCAAATGTTTTATTTATACCAAGCTACAAAACAAATTTTTCCTCACAATCCAAGCAGCCTAATAAACTGGTTTTGAGTCAGTAGTAGTGTTAGAATTTGAGTAACAGCTTTTTGTGAGTCTTGTGAGTGAGATCACCTGTCAAATTAGGAGTTTTGCTCTCGCCATTCAAAAGGGCAAGGTAACTGCTGCTCTCCAAGTATTTCACTCTCTGGTGAGGATCTAAAGACACAAAATGGGAAGCTCAATAAAGTCAGAATTAGTTTTAGCAGATAATGGCTTAAAATTGTATTCTCTACATCTTGCCTATACCTCAAATTTATCTCCAATATTTAATGATGCATTTGTTGAACCTCAGAAGAGCAGAATGTTCAGGTGATGCTTCTGTGCTAAAAGATACAAATTATTTTTTTACTATATTTGTATACTACAACTAACTACTATATACTTTTTATATTTCTAATAAAAAAAAAAAAAATAAAAAAAATAAAAAAAAAAAAACACTACTGTATTGACAGAAGTATTTTAAAAATAAATCAAATGTTTATTATGAATAATAATCTGCTTCTCATGTAACACCTCATCCCCAACTCATCCTAAAAGTATTGGATAGAGCATCAACCATCATTCCAGAGAACACAGTTCCACTGGTACACAGCTCTGTGCTGGGGGCTTTATACCCCTCTAGCCCCTTAGGACTGACATTAGGCATGGTGCCAATAGGCTGATGTTTATTAGATAGATCGATAGATCTATAATTAATAAATAAATAAATAAATAAATAGTGGCTGCATGGTGTGAAACAGTCCAGCCTCTTACCATTCCAGAAGTTGCAGATAGAGATCCTTTGACCCCACTGGTTATAGCACAGGCGATAAATGCCTGATTTAATATCTTTCGGGAAGACCTGCTTCAAGTATGAGGTTTCTGTAAAGTGAGGTCATTTTAGGGTAGTGAATTTCCGCAAGCAGAACATGACCCAACATCATAAAATTTAAATGTTGCCTATTAACTCTTAAGGTAGGGGAACTCTTAAATTTAATGGTTGATAATATATACAATTATTATGTTATTTGCAGTTTTTAAACAGTATTAAAACTACAACAGTCTACCGAACTGTTAATATACACATTATACTGACCTCCATACTGGCCAGCTAGTGGTGACGACAGAAAGATCAGTGAATGGACATTGTGTTTGGGAAAAGTAGCAAGAAGTCCTCGGCATATCAAACCACCTGCACAAGTAACCCATATAAAAAGACATGCAAGAAGGTTAGAGGACAATCAGCAGAAAACCTAATATTTTAATACTGATTAATAATGGACATCGTAGGAACTTGGACTGAGGTCGATGTGAAGGATGGCCGACCTTGTGAGAAGCAAATGAGGTGGATTCCATTCGTGGCCCTTTCCATGATCGGCACTATGGCCTTTTTAAAGCCATCAACCTGCTGCCACAGGGGTTTGAGGCTGGCCATGTTATCATACAGGTCTATTGTGGTTACATTGGTGCCTGGGTGAGTCTGAAAAGCAAAGTGAAAAAGAGAAGTCAGGAAGTTTCATTCTGAACTGAAAGCCAGTAAAACAGAACTGGCTGCAGGTTGGAAAAAAATGGCAACTTTAAAGGTGGAGGAAGGGGGGTCCTAATTATCAATTGAAGCCACTGTAAAAAGATTTTATTCTAAGTCATTTTCAAGCATTTCTATTGGCCCATTTAATGGTACAAATTGACACAACATAAAGAACAACTACCAGATTCAAACAGTAATTAAATGAATTGCAAACAACAAGCTGTGGTAGACAGTGGGTTAGATTAACTAAGAATTTAGCAGATTTCTGTAGAGTTTAATCACTGATATGAAGAGATGCCAAGACCAAGCGAATTGTCAGAGTAGACTGATGTGAACAACAACAAAAAAACACTTGTATATTCTAATAATAAAAATAGCATGTTTTGTTGCAAATGCAGGAAAAAGGGTTTGTTTGTTTATATATATATATATAATAAAAAGGTAAAGGTGCACATATTTGTCACTGCACAGCGAAATGTGTCCTCCGCATTTAACCCATCTGTGGTAGTACACACACACACACACACACACACACACACACACACACACACACACACACACACACACACACACACACACACACACAGCGGTGGGCAGCCAACTCCAGCGCCCGGGGAGCAGAGAGCCTTGCCAACTTGCCCGGGAATCGAACCCACAACCCTGTTATCGATAGCCCAGCGCTCTAACTGCTGAGCCACTAATAATAATAATAATAATAATAATACTAATAAATATATATATATATATATATATATAGGTAAGAAATAAGAGAGAGATACATAGAGAGATAGATAGAGATATATTATTTATTTTAATGTCTTTTTTTAACACACATTCACTTCTATTAAAGATAAATGTAGGTTTTTCCCCTCTCCTGTAAAGCTGCAATTTTGTTGAAACAGCAAAAGATGTTTTATAAGCACTGGGCTGCAGACTTATGTATGCATTTATAAGTACAGGTGGTTATAATTTTGTAGTTTTCTTTAGTTATGCTATGCCATAAATGTCTTAAAAGTTACTAAAGCAAAACTAACTTTGCAAAAGTATTTATGTTTCATTAATAATTAAAAAAATGAGGGGATGTTTTATTTTATATATTTTAATATTTAACTAGGGAAAATAGTGGTAAACCTAAAACAGCAGGTCTTGTTGAGGATCTCAATTTGACTTGTAAAGGTTATTTAGTAATCATTCCATGTGAAATCATTGCTTATAGAGATGTTAAATGCTGCAGAGGTCTTGTTCCCATCACCTTTGAACAATTATCTATCTTTATCTAGAACAGAGCATTTCACACCAAACCACCCCCAATTACTTAGTCTTCATTAACCAAAAATTGCAGGACTAGCAAATTAGTGTTTCTCACCTGACTGATAAAACGCCCCAGCTTCATAAACTGCTTGGGTCCATCAAACAGTCCATGGACAATGATGACTGGACGATAGCCAGTGGCAGCAGCCAGCACAAAGAGGCAAAGCACACAGTGTAGGAAAACCCTGCTCATTCCTGATATTAAAACATATACCCACTCTCAGGAGACTCAAATCTGAGTAGCTTCTCCTCTGTCTGTAGCGGATTTAACTCTAGCACTCTTGATGCTCTGAAAATAAAACCTGGAGGAGTAAAAGGCTAATTCTCAGTTTGAGCTGGTAGACGGTTCCTCTTCTTCTTCTTTTAACTCGTTTCAGATCTGAAGTCAGAGGCCACTTCCTTTAACAGCTAATAAGACGTGGTACCGCGCTTTATGTGTCCCATCACAGCTCAGGCCTCCTTCTCGCGTCTACGTCACTAATTGTAGGTCTGTGAGGGTTGTGTGCTAACTAAGCGAGATTGACCTGCGCGTATTTGCATATATTTGCATAAAATCGTTGTTACCAAAAGTTTTTTTTCTTCCATTAAACATAATAAAGTTTTTTTTTCCCTTATCCTGTAAAGTTGATATTTTAAAGGAACAGTAAATATATGATGTGATATGTGGGCTATGTCTTATATGCACTTGGCTGCAGACTCGTATAAGCATTTCTGGGTGCAGGTGCTTTCTTTAAAATATTATTAAAAATATTAAATATTTAAATTGATATTTAAATCATAAATTATAGTAAATTATTTATGTATTTTTTAATTGAGTGAATTATTTGTTAAGATTGAAGGGACTTATTGATAAATAGAAACGTTTTTTGTTTCTCAATTGTTGGAATAATTTCATAAATTGAGTGAGAGATTTATTATTTTTATTTATTATTTATTTAATTGAGGGAACAATTTATTAGATGAGGGAACTGTTTGCAAGATAGAATTAACGATTTATTTAGCTGTGTGAATGATTAATTAAATTGAGGGAATATTTATTATTTTTCTACCGTGATTGTTTTCAGGACCTCTGCACATTCTGTAGCAAAGGGCCCCTAGATGAGACGATGGTTGGCCCACGAGAAAGTGTGGAAGATTGATTTATTGGTTTATAATTAATTTTACAGTAGACTTTAGTAGAATTAAACTTGTGATTTTTTAAAATTATTACTATATTTATTAATTTATTAATTCATTTATTATTATTTGTATTTACGGGACACTTATTATGTGAAAGCGATATTTCTGTGCTTTTATTTTGTCGGGTGGCGGCAGGACGAACTCGGAAGTCAATAAGGCACAGTGGAGAAAGCGTGAGCGGCCAGTGCTGAAGAGTTAATGTACCTGTTAAGGCTTTTGCTTTAAATCACAGCTCATGCAACGCTTTTTATTTTTATTAACAGCTCAAATATGACCGCGACCACGAGATAGAGCTGGCTGTTAATGTGAGGGTAGCAGAGGCAGAGACATTTGCAGTGCCCAACCTCAGCTGGACAGCAGCTAGCTAGCCTGGCTAACTGCTAGCGTTATCCAACCTGAGCTGTTGATGCTCCCTGTTTTCTCACACTGGGGGAAAACCAGGTAAACCCAGGCTTTAACCAGGTAAAGTTAGTCCTGTTTAACTAGCTACTTGTTAGACTAGACTACAGTCACAGTGGTAGCTGTGCTGTTTGTTGGGGCTGGTTGTAGTCAGCCAGCCATGGTGGTAGAGTCAGCTAGTTAGCCAGCACTAGCTATGTTTATTAGGAGCTCTGCATGATTCATTTACACTGTTGTACTTCTAGGATTAAATTTAACTTTCCTTTTAGTCATTAAAACGTTTAAAAGGAATAATTTAGTATGGTTTACCCAGGACATTAGATTGTTATCTTGGGTTACATTTAATTAGAGAAAGGATAAGTAGTTACAAACCAGCTTCTAACCAGAAATGCAAAGTAGTGTGCAAATTAAAAAAGTGCAAAAGTAAGGTGCAGTTGATTTTAGTATAATGAGGTTAAGTTTAAGTGTTAGGTAATTAAATAGAGAAAATAAGTGCAGTATATGTAAACAGTGGGCAGTGGTGGCTCAGCGGTTAGAGCGCCGGGATATTGATAACAGGGTTGTGGGTTCGATTCCTGGGCTTGGCAAGCTGCCACTGTTGGGCCCTTGAGCAAGGCCCTTTACCCTCTCTGCTCCCCGGGCGCTGGAGTTGGCTGCCCACCGCTCTGGGTGTGTGTGTGTACTCACTGCCTCTAACACGTGTGTGTGTGTGTGTGTGTGTGTGTGTGTGTGTGTGTGTGTGTGTGTGTGTGAGAGTGTGTGTTCACTACCAGAGATGGGTTAAATGCGGAGGACACATCACTGCTGTGCAGTGACAAATACGCGCACCTTTAGAATTAAACAGATAAGTCTGAAGTGAACCGTGTGCATAGGGGATGAATGAGGAGATAAATAGCAACGGAGTGCATATTAGGAAGTGAATATAAGTGAATATTGGGGTAGTTTTTGGTTTGGTGTCTGACATATTAGTTGCCTGAAATGCTGGTGGTACGAGACTAATATAGCCAACAAATCAGTGATGCACAAAACGGTTAAAAAATGTGCAAATTTGGGAAAAATGTGCAAATTTGATTTTAAAATTTTTTCCTGTGTCTGAAATGTATAAATATTAATGAAAGGACACTTTATATGGTTGGCAAGGTTAACATTCAAGCCAATGTGTTGCAGCTGTGCGCCCTGCCTTCAGCATGGCAAATCTGGAGCAGTGGGTGAGCGACCGGCTCCACGACATCTTGGGCCTGAGTGATCGGTATGTGGCCCAGTTTATGATCGGCCTTGTGCAGAAGTCCTCGAGTCCACAGGATTTTTTAGCTCGTCTGCAGCACACAGGCACCATTGACATTGACCAGAGAGTCACTTCGTTTGCCCAAGAGCTATACAACAAGGTACCAGTTTTAACATTTAATTTTTAAACATTTAATGCTTTATTTGTGATGATTGGTCACCTTTATTTGGTTTATATTGTACAGGTCCCGAAAAAACAGGTTGTTGAGAAACCAGCTAGAGCAATGGAGCGACAGGCCATAGAGATGGAGAGGAAAAACCGGACATACACCCTGCTGGAGGACAGTGACAGTGACAGAGAGACTGTCAAGGAAAAAGGGAAGGAGAAGAAAAGCAAGGATAAGGATAGAGGGAAGAAGAGGAAGCATCTCAGACAGAAGCAAGATGACAGTTCATCGTCAAGTGAGGAGGACAGAAAAAAGAGGTGAGTTGTTGCATGTTTACGTTTAGTGACGAAGAAATGGACTCATGCTGGGTTTTTCTGACGCTTTGTTTATGGAATGTTACAGATTTGACTTGAAGGCATGAAGTTAATATGCTGCAGATAAGCAGTATTAACTAACCCTAATATACCCACCCTAATTGCCCACTAAGATCGAGGGTATTGTCGGTGCTTAATAAACACTGATCAACTGCACATGTCATTATAAACAGTGTAATTAGACTGGTTTAATCAGATGAAGAGCAGCAGATTTTGAATAAATCTCTGCATTCAGTACCTGAGAGTATCTGAATAGTAGTTTTTGAGAATCTGTTGCTACTGATGTGTTTAGCCTGTGGTTACATGTATCATGATAAATATTGGGTATCATAAATATGTCTTTGAATATCGTGATGCAGTACTTTAACCATATCGCCCAGCCCATTTATTTTGCCCATTTTAAGGTAAAAAATGCTACGTAATGCTACTCTTAAGTTTAGTAGTTTTTGTGTATCTATTCCAACCATGTGAACTTAGTAGTACAGAATTTGGTGAGACCCAGTGGTCTGAAAACATGTTTACTGTATTCCTGAACTGAAAATGGAGTTGAAACTAGATGTTATGTTTAACTTAACTAATGTTTCTTTGCCATGTTTAGTACAAAGGTAACATCACAAGATTCAAAGAAATCAGTGAAAGAGGATGAAGAAGAAGAGTGGGAAAAAGAGGAGAGAGAGCGGATACAGGATCTGGAAGAGAGAGATGCCTTTGCAGAAAGAGTCAAGCTGAGGGACAAAGAGAAAACGAGACATATACTTGAAAGAAATGACAAAAAGGTACTAAAACACAGCCAAATTGGATTATATCTGCAAAGTCAGGTTGAAAAAATAGACAGAATATACAAAACTCTGAACTGAACTTTTCTGAAACTGCCTCTCTCTAAGGCGTATGAGGAAGCTCAGAAGAGACTGAAGCTGGCTGAAGAAGATCAGAAGAAAATGGTAAGATTCTAACACACTTGTTGCATTTTCTAAACAGTGTTGGCCTGTTAATGTCGACTAGAGCGACGGAAAGTTATTAGTGTATTAGTAGTGCAACATCCTTCCAATTTCTCACTTCTTCTCCACAGCTTCCTGAGCTTCGTAAACAGTCAAGATGGGAGTACCTTGCCAAACGTGAGCAGGAGAAGCTGGAAGACCTGGAAGCAGAGATTGTGGATGAAGAGTACCTCTTCTCCAGTGATACCCTCACTGACGGGGAGAAGAAAGACCTGGAGTACAAGAAAAAGATCAGAGACTTGGCACGAGACTACAAGTCAGCCGGAGCAAAGGAGAAAGATGAGAGGAAGAACCGCTACTACATGCCAGAGGAGACCAGAAATAAGGTAAGACGGAGCATTTTAGATAGATAAACCTATGTCTACATTTTATCCATCGTAAGTTAGTAGGTGTGCTAATGTTTTGTCCCCCTTGAAACTGTACATGACACTTGCACTTGTACCTTTCATTGTCAGCCCCATAAAATAACTAATGTTGGACCTGCATTACATGATTTATAGTTCGATAGCCCTGGTATTTCCCTTTTCATAAATTATAACACTCTTAAGTGACTTTCCTGATTGGGAGCTCCATTGGAAGTTAGAAACAGCACGGGAGGTCAATCCTTGGACTCTTCTATTGAGCTCCAGAGTGATTAGATGCTCTTTAGTATTTTCCAGCATGTTTGGTTTTGCAACTCTTCCCTAGGTTGAGATGGTTAAAGATGTAATTGAATACGTCACTCATGCTAAGCCAATTAGAAAGCTAGGGGTAAAAAAATAATAATAATAATAATTAAGATATACATAAAAATAAGAGATTAAGGGAGAGCATTTGTCCAGTGGATTGCAGATTGAGGTGAGATTTGCCACTCCACGTTCACCCACTCTGCACTATTCTTTAGTCCATTCCTCAGAGAGACCTGGACCTGGAGTTCGAAGAGACTCCCAGAGAAGGGGGTGGAGAGCAGGGCCGATGGGAGGAGGCGCGGGTCGCTACTGCCACCCTACAGTTCGGAGCAAAAGCGGAGAGGGAACGGCGGATAAAAGAGGAAAAAGAGAAATACCAACTAGTTCTTGAGGAGGAGGAGATGATTAATTTCGTAAGCACCGCCATCACCATGAAGGGAACACAGTCCGAGAAGGTTGGTATAGTAAATTCATACGTTCAGTTGTTTAGAATCTGTTTTATTAGTGTTGGTACTGTTCACCTTTATCCTTCTTCAGTAATTATTTATTGCCTAAAAGATGAGGCATTATTAGTGTAACACAGACCTTCTCTCCTGCTGATTGTTGACAGGACAGTGAACCTCAGCTTTCCCAAGCAGAGAAACAGCAACAGTCCATACAGGAAGTCAGACGCAGTCTGCCCGTGTTTCCCTACAGAGAAGACCTCCTCTCTGCCATCCGAGACCACCAGATACTTGTAATTGAGGGTGAGACTGGCTCTGGGAAGACCACCCAGATCCCTCAGTACCTTCTGGAGGATGTAAGTTGTGTTTTGTTTTTGTGAAATATATTTTTATTGTTTTCCAAAAAATAAGACCTGACACACCACAGTAATGTTGGGAAGAGAAAATAAATAAAAAGTAAATAAATAAAAATACATTAAATGAGAGACAATTTTGAACTACACACAGCTTCATGTTGGATTACACAAATCTCTGACAAAGTCAATAGCATCGCTCCACTGTTGAACAGAGGATGTATGTTTTTAAGAAAAGGTTAATCTCTTGTGTCTAACAGTACTGTTCAGAATTAATGAGTGGTATTATCTGTAATAGTATTATTTAGAGGTATAATAGTTCAATCTATTCAATTTTGCATCAAAGACAATTACAGCAAGAAGTTAAGTGGTAAGAAAATATACTATTATGTGTGATTTACATTAGTTTTGTGTAATTATAAGCCTTACATAATCACTTTGAAATACAAAACATTCTGGATATTTTACCATTTCTTTCAATGTAAAGCATATTATTATAGGATACATTGTTATTATTTATGTCTTTCATTTATTCAGCATCCTACAAATGATTTAAAATTTGGTGCACAATGGCAGTGTTTCTGTTGCAGACTTGTTGTTAGTGTTGAAAACATTGATGCCAAAATTTAAAATGCCAGTCTTTGTGTTCAGCATCTGTTTTGGAATGAGTACAGATACTTGGCCTTCCTTTTTCTCAGGGTTATACCAAAGGGGGGATGAAGATTGGCTGCACCCAGCCTCGAAGAGTAGCAGCAATGTCCGTAGCAGCCAGAGTGGCGCAAGAAATGGGAGTTAAGCTGGGAAATGAGGTACGAATCTTTTATTATGCTATAGATACCTAACTGTATTGCTTTAGTGAAGATTTATATGATGAACATAGCAGCAGCAAAGTTGTACTGTTGATGGTGGAGTTTGTTTGTTTGTTTGGTTTTTTGGGCTAAACTTGTTTTGTCCTTCTTAGGTGGGCTACAGTATCCGATTTGAGGACTGCACGTCTGAACGCACTGTGCTGAAGTACATGACTGATGGCATGCTGCTAAGAGAGTTCCTCACAGAACCTGACTTGGCTAGCTACAGGTATTATTAGCCTACCAAAGACATGAAATCTAGTACAATCATAGAATGAATTAAGTGCTTTACAAAAAAACACAATAAATATTTCTATAATCAATAGTCAGTGATTGATGTTTATTTATTGGATCATATTAGGCTTTGACCTGTAACAAACAGGATCAAGTTTGATCAAGATTGAGTTGCATTTTGCCCTCTTTTCCTTCTTAGTGTGATCATTATTGATGAGGCTCATGAAAGGACTCTACATACAGACATCCTGTTCGGGCTAATCAAAGACATTGCAAGGTTCCGACCGGACCTGAAGGTGCTGGTGGCCAGTGCCACTCTGGACACTGAACGTTTCTCCTGCTTCTTTGATGATGCACCTGTTTTCAGGATACCAGGTCGCAGGTTTCCTGTTGATATCTACTACACTAAGGCAAGTTTTCCACAATGACCATACTATACAGTACTCTGCAGACGTTTTAGACATATAAGCACATTATTTAAGGTCTCAGAAATAAGACCTTGTAATAACTCCAGGCCACATTAGAACAGACGCAGCTAAACATTAATGCAGTAAAAAGAAACAAGAATTTCTCATTTTGAGTAGTAGAGATCTTGTGAACTAGTTCGGAGAACAGAGCTTGTTCCAGGTTTCTCCTGAACGCCCCCATCAGCCAGCACAGCATGGATGTGTTTAATTCCATCACCAGCTCACCTGATCACCCAACACCTGGTTGGATCAGAGCTTAATGATGGCCACTATATATTATACTAGACTCTCGTGAGGAGAGCTTTGGAGATGTTTTAATGATCACAGAGATGTAAAAGTACTACTTTCTGTATTCAGTTTATCTGTATTTATTCTAATATTAGTGTTTTACTAAGTTTACAAGTGCTTAAATGTTTTTACAGTATTGTAGCTCACAGAAACTTGCATGGACTTTTTAGGTATGAAAATAATCCTATTACATATGACTTTCAGTTCTTCACAATAGAATACACGGCATTTGCTTTCCAAAAAAGGGGACCTGCATGTTTACCAATGCGTTTGTATTTGTTGTTGTCCTACAGGCTCCAGAGGCTGATTATCTTGATGCATGTGTGGTATCAGTACTACAGATCCATGTCACGCAGCCTCCGGGAGATGTTCTTGTGTTCCTCACTGGACAGGTCAGTTCGTCTGACAAAAATTGATGTGCACACTACCTTATCATCGCTGTCACGCTCAAAGAATGTATCTCCGTTTTTATTGTTGATTTTCATGATGAACGGAGCAATAGAAATGTTCCAAAATAACTTGGAATGACATTTTTTACATTAACTTCTATTAAATGTTGAGGAGTATTTATTTGTTTTTCTGCTTTTACACCTTTTTATGTTGTGTTGTAGGAAGAGATCGAGTCTTGCTGTGAGCAGTTACAGGAAAGATGTAGAAGACTTGGCTCTAAGATCTCAGAGCTTATCGTCCTCCCCATCTACGCCAACTTGCCCTCAGACATGCAAGCCAAGATATTTAACCCCACCCCACCTGGAGCGCGCAAGGTACCTTTACTTAACACTTTTTTTCCCCCTGTAGTTTGAAATGTTTGCCACAAGGGGGCCATTCAGCCCTGAGGCCATCATTCAAATAATAGAAAAGCATTTTATCATGAATGCAAACCGAAATACAGGAATGCTTTGTGTGTTTCAGGTTGTGGTGGCCACAAACATAGCAGAAACCTCCCTCACTATTGATGGCATCATCTATGTGATTGACCCAGGCTTCTGCAAACAGAAAAGCTATAATGCCCGAACAGGAATGGAATCTCTGATTGTCACACCATGCTCACGGGTAAACAATAAATAAATAACTATTAAAAAAGCACCCATATGTAATTCTGTTATCTGTAATAATGATATTTATTCATAATCAGTAGTTAATAAAAAAACACTCTACTTGCATAAATAAAGTAAGTACAAGAATAGACAACCCATACGTTCTAACAAAAAACAACATTTTTCAACTCTTCCAGGCCTCTGCCAACCAGCGGGCGGGCAGAGCCGGCAGAGTGGCAGCGGGGAAGTGTTTTAGGCTCTACACGGCCTGGGCCTTCAAACATGAGATGGAGGAAACTACAGTGCCTGAGATCCAAAGAACCAATCTGGGAAATGTGGTCCTGCTCCTGAAAAGTCTGGGTAAGTAAAGAAATGCACTTGTTGTGATTAATTAATTAATAATAAATAATTTTATTTATATATATTATATTTTTACAATGAGCTACACAATTCTTAAAATATCATAACTATATTTGAATGCATACATCACAAGTAAGTCATACATCACTTTTACAGCTGTCCATTTAGGTCATTTTGCTTCTGGTAAGCCTCTACTTTATCATTTAGCAGACGTTAGTGTGTCCCAGTTCCAGTTTTTCCACAATGGTTGTTCAAACACTGAGTCTTTTATTTAATTTTTTTTTTTTACCATGACATTGCAGCTCTCACAGCATTCCACTCTGAACTTACTCATTGTTTTGATGTACAAGTAATGTAGCAGGTAGAGCAAGTCCTTTAAATAAGTCCTTATCTGGAAACACAACATCATGTGTTTCATCTTTGTCGGATGAGAAGACTCGCTGTGGATTATGCAGACTCCCTTCTGAGAATGATGTTCTTCCAAACATTTCAAAGAATTTGTTGGAAGGCAAATGGACATAGCCAAACTGGCCTAAGGCTCAGTTAGGTCTTAGTGCTTCTTTTATTGCTAAGGCTGTACAGGGCGTATGTGTTCTCATTTAAAGAGGCTGGCTAAAAAGGTCATTTGTGTGTAAACGACTAACCCAAGAAAATTATTAACAATATGTCAACAGCATAGTAGAGCATAGAACCAGTCTGCAGAAACATCATAACATCCCAAGTTTACCGACATCGCTCCACTTCTGCGTTCCCCCCAACTGGCTTCCCGGAGCTGCCTGCATTTGAGTTAAACCCTGATGCCTGCTTACAAAACTGAAAATGGGCTAACCACTCCCTTTGTGATGGCGGTGTCACATTCCACACTGTATGTCCAGTCATGCGAGCAGGCCGACACAGATTTACTTTACTCTGTTGCGAAATGATGTTGGTCCCATAGGTAATTTGTGACACAGCATGGTTTGTGACGAAGCAAATGGAAGGATGTGCCTAAAATTCGTCCAAAATAAGACAGTGTTGGACAAAAGTTACCAGACACCTGCTCATTGTTTTTTCGGAAAACAAGGAAATAATAAAAAAAAACTTGCTTTGTCTTTGTCACACATTTAAATGTAGATTGATGTATTTATTTCTCATTGATTTCCAGGCATAAATGATCTGATCCATTTTGATTTCATGGACCCGCCTCCACACGAAACACTGGTGTTGGCCCTGGAACAGCTGTATGCCCTGGGTGCTCTTAACCACCTTGGAGAACTTACAAAGGTATTTCCAAGTCCATGCTTCTCCTCACCCCTTTTCACTTGTGAAGTCAGAGCATTGGGCGATCTAACACAATCAATCTCTCTCTCTCTCTTTCTCTCTCTCTCTCTTTCTCTTTGTCACATCTGTCAGCAATGGGAGCAACTTAAATTAGCTGAAGGCATTTATTAAAAGAGGTGTTCACACACATTTGGGCATATAGTGTATGTGAAGCCCTAGCATTAAGCAGTTAAAACAGACAGATTTCCTACACGGAAAGTTAAATAGCAGATCACCTGTTCTGATTCTTATTCAAGAGTGCTTAGTAGCTTACTAATGCTGATAGGAATACTCTGGCAAAGGCATTTGGTACTAGGAATTAGGAATAATGTCAAATGTCCTTTAGTTTTGAACCAACTAGTCAGTCAGTATAAAAGTAATGACTTTCTATATCTGGCCCTGGTCTGACATTGTCTTGGAAAAAGGACTTATTAAGTATTAAGCAACTGTATTAAGTATTGTAAGTACATGGGTGATGTAAGGTATGTTGTGTTTGAATTTGTTTGTCCCCCCCCCCCTCTTGTGTGACAGTTGGGAAGGAGGATGGCAGAGTTGCCTGTGGACCCCATGCTTAGTAAAATGATCTTGGCCTCTGAACAGTGAGTCTCTATTTCAGCACTACACTCTGTTAAAAATAAAGGTGTCATAAAAAGCCCCTTTTTTGGCTCCCTAAATCCATGCATACGCTGATTTTAGCCTGTTTGAGCCCAATTATGTCTGTACACAGCTTTTATTAAACAACTCCCTCCCAGTAACCTCCTTTCATTTCTGAGACAAATGCAATGGTGTCTTGGCCATTCACAATTTTCAGGTTCGCCCTACTTTTCAACACAGTCCATGAGGGTTGTCCTTGTGCTTTTGCAGTGACTCAGTGGCTGCCTCCACTGCAAGTTTTCAGCCAGAGATTCTGGTGTAGCCGGGTAGCTGTCGACTGTTTCTCTTAAGGCATTGGCAGTTTTCTGTAATGGACCAAGAGATTCCTGGATTAGAAGAGAAATCTTGTTTTAAATTGTTTAGTTTAGTTTTGTTTGCTTATTATACAAGCTCAGCAGTTGTAAACTTGTACCCTGCTGTTGCAAAGGTCTTACATATTGTAAGTTAGACATTTTGCTAAATATAACAAGAACCGGTTGGGAGCCCTTCTTACTCTTGTCTTACTCAGACAAGGCCAAAACCGGAAGTCTCTTACTCACCCATGTTAAGCATCTTATTTTACTGGTTTGGTTTCAGTGCACACTATGGCAAAAGTAGAGAATAATTTCAGTTCCAATCCCAGGGACCCTTAAATATGCCAATTTCTGTGCTTTTCCTCATGTTTCTTACCTGATTCAAGTTCCATATGGGCTCCATATCTAGCTGTGCTAGAGTAAGCTGGGGTTCCTCAGAACTGACTTGGGCACTACTGCCCTCGTGTACCTTTCAGTGGATGACTGGTTAAGTAAGATGTGAGAATGTAAACAAATGCTAAAGTTGAAAGAACCACAATGTATCACATTATATGCAGATTATGTATGTTATTTAGTTATTTATTTCTCTGTTGCTCCTCAGATATAAGTGCTCAGAGGAGGTTCTGACCATCGCTGCCATGCTGTCAGTCAACAACTCCATCTTTTACCGGCCAAAAGACAAAGTGGTGCATGCAGACAATGCCCGGATGAACTTCATTGTGCCAGGAGGAGACCATCTGGTGCTCCTCAATGTATACACACAGGTAAAATTAAAACGTTCTCTGCATGCCTGTAAAGTTTGTCTTTGCTTTGAGGCAAACCTCTTCCTTATGGCATACGTGTCACTGGATGCGTGCTGCTGACTGTTGTAACTGGTTCTACCTGTTGTGCTGAGACTGCAGTGTCACACTGTATCATCGAAATGGTGTGCAGTGGTTCATTCAGTAAAATCACTGAAGAACAGTGAGGAGTTTGAGCTGGTAAATCATGTGTGTCATGTGTCCAATACAAACATGGAGACATTTTAATTAGAGATGAGACCTTGGAGCAGTTGTTCTGCAGCTAGAAAATGCTGCCAGAATATTATGACAGATAAACTGGTTTTACCATTTTAGGTCTGTGTGAGCTTCCACATGTCTTAACATTAAAAAAAAAAAACATTTTACAATTTTTAACATTTTTAACATTTCATCAGACCGTTTAAATGATTCACTCAAGCTGTGAAAAAACGGAAGTTGTCTTTATTGGATGACATGTCTTGTACTATAATATATTATAATATATTATACTATAATAATGCTTCCTGATGATATAATAAAACCCATAAAAAGGCCAGCATTGAGTTAAGCCAGTTTGAGTTAATAAAACATGTATTTTCATTTCACTCTCTTTTTCTTTGTGACAGTGGGTGGAGAGTGGTTATTCCACTCAGTGGTGTTTTGAGAACTTCATTCAGTTCCGCTCCATGAAGCGTGCACGAGACGTGAGGGAGCAACTGGAGGGTCTGATGGAAAGAATTGAGGTGGAGGTCTGCAGCGCCAATGATGACAGCATACCCATCCGCAAGGTAGCTGCTCCCTGGGCCTTTATTAATTTCTGTATGAATTATGTTCATACAACAGGTAAAAGTTGCCCAAATACAATCTTTATCGTCATATGTGACACAGATGTGTGAGCTGTGTGGAAGTGTAAACTGCATTTTCCGTTCCGATTTGGGCCGCTTTCATATGTGGTATTGGAATCAGCAACACAACTCTGTCTGAACGACCATCTCAGAATTCATGCAACCTTTACGTCAGTCCATTAACTGAGGAAAGGGAAAATGAACAACAGACTGCAGTGAGGGAGGAAAGAGCCTTCGTAAATATTTGGGTTGATGTCTCTGTTTAAACACCATTAGAAGGCACTCATTGCCACCGCTTTGTGAAACTTTTCGTTGTATGTAAGCTTTTTAAAGAAATGTAGCCACCGGAGGGTGCTGCTGCAGTGTCAAAGGAACGTAAAAAGCTTAAAAAAAAAAACTATAAAAACGTAAAAAACTATTTTTAAAGAAACCAAGGATGCAAACCAAAGCGGAAAAGCTTTTTTGCAATTTTCTTACCATTAATGGCTTCTGTGATGCAGGCAAAGGTGAAACCTCGTGAAGCGCTGCTCTTTTGCACGTCTGTTTAGGAGCGTGAACTGTTTAGGGTAGGGTTGGATATAGGTCACATTTAAAAAGCTGTGTGAACAGTCTAAAAAAAAACAAACAAGACAAATAAGATTTGATTTTGGCCACTTTACCTCCTAGCCTAGGACTCTTGTGCTATTTGAATTATTGTCTCACTTTCACATATTCCAAAAATACATTTCTAATTTCTAATGTTTCTAAAAACGTACACACACACACACACACACACACACACACACACACACACACACACACACACAAACAGTCCTGTGAAAAAAGAAAAAAATTAATGTCCTGTGGAAAACTTTTTAAAATATATTAATTTAATATGAATTCATTCATTCATTAATTAATAAATGTAAACACATGGACATTTGATCTTCATATGAACAATATTGCGAGATTGAAAGAATTTTATGTAGGGCTGGGTGATATAGTATTTTGCCATATCACAATATTTTCACAATATACAATATTTATCTCATGTAATTACAGGCTACATGTAGAAAAGCATATTGTGTATTACGATAATAGAATTTATCACAATACAATATCGCCGCATTGCCCAGCTCTAATTATAGGCATTGTAAGTAGTAATAAATATGGAGGTGTCCTAGCTTTTTCCTCTGCTGTGTTCTGCTTTTCTATTAATGTTAATTAAGGTTTTTTGTAGGGTGTCCTAATTTCCCATGAGTCTTTATTTATACACACACACACACACACACACACACACACACACACACACACACACACACACACACCCCACATGAGTGGCTGTGCATACACTTAGTTGGAATGTCTGCTGTTTCTGGAAATACAGAATTGAGCAATATTTTGCTTCCTGAGCAAGTTGGCCTTTCTGATGACCTTGGTTCTTAAAGATAACCCATTATCATACTGGACTGCTGGATAGGTAACAGACAGTGATAGGTTTCCAAATAAAAAGCTAACCAGACCGGTGCTGCTATAAGCAAATTCAGATGCTACTATTTTCAGACCCTACTATAAATAAACAACTGTGTTTTGTTTTCCATTACATAACAGCTGGTTATCGTTGAAAAGCCTGACAGTGCTCAGGCGTTTTTTCTGCTCTCTTTGCTTTATGTAACAAAAGTTAAGGTCCCGTTTCCTTTCTCCTAGTCCGTCACTGCAGGTTATTTCTACCACACAGCCCGTCTGAGTAAGGGAGGCTACAAGACAGTGAAACACCAGCAGACGGTATACGTGCACCCCAACAGCTCTCTGTTTGAGGAGCAGCCTCGCTGGCTTATCTACCATGAGCTGGTCTTCACCACCAAGGAGTTCATGAGACAAGTTGAGATCTTTTAATACTTTTCCTTTTACTCACATCTGTCTGATCTGATCTGTTTGTATTGATTTTTCTTCATTTCCTGATGTTTTGCTGTGAAATACGAAAGACATTAGATGTTTTTGTTTCATGCCTTGATGATCTTTTTCAGGTGATTGAGATAGACAGTGCCTGGCTTTTGGAGGTGGCCCCCCACTACTACAAGAGCAAAGAGCTGGACGACAGCACCACTAAGAAAATGCCTCGCAAACAGGGCAAAGCTCGGGAAGAACTAGGCTGAACTGAAAAGTATTGTGTGTGTAAGAAGTGAGCTGTTATGTATTCCTGTACAATACGGCGATGCTCATAAATCTGGCTCAACCTTGTAATTACTTACTAAATAACGTTGAGTGAAGAACCTTTCCTTAAATTCGGTTTATGTTACTTGAATTTGTATGCCCATGTGTTTGGAGGAAAAGAATATATTTTTGAATACATGTTCCTATGTCTTGTGTGTGTGTGTTTTATTTTTATTTTGTTTTTAAATAATTTTGTACCTCTTTAAAATTATTTAAAGTGCACCAGAATTTAAAATAGAAGTTTCAGTAGCAGGGAAATTTCACGTTAAACAGTATGCCAAGTTAAATATAAAAAAAATAGGAAAGGTGTTTAATCATTCACTACTTTGTTGATTATTACCCTTGTAGTTTCACCTTTCACCAATTGAGTCTAACGGACAAAATACAGTACAATAGAACCCAGCAGACACTACACTGGGAGAGGAAATAGTAAATCTTACCTAAGGCCTAATGTTATACCCATTGCACAGGATTTAGCCTCTGCATTTAACCCATTGGTGGGTTACACACTTGTATTAGGGAATAGGGCCAGTGAGCGCACACACACCCAGAGTGGTGGGCAGTTACCTCAGTGCCTGGGGAGCAACTGAATTTGACTTTGAGGGAAGAGAAAGGACTGTCCCTGCACTCCTTTTGCCTCCGGATCCTGCCAGTTCAAGGGCTTAAACCATCCACCTTCCAGACCCAGTTCAGGGGCTTAAACCATCCACCTTCCAGACCCAGTCCTGTTTCACAAACCTTAAGGCCACAGTTGCTCCTGATAATAATAATAAGAGGATGTATTATTTTTGCAGTGTTTGACTGTCAAACAAACAGGACTGCTGTGCCACCATATCACACTCTTGGCTCCTGAGTCTGAAGACAGTGTGGATAGAAAAGTCTATTACAATAAAATACAGCAGGTACAGCACTGCGTACAAAATAAGAAATGGAACCCAACAGACACTAATTTGAAGAGGAAATAGTAACTTTTACCTCAGACTGAATGTTGGATTAGTAAGTAAGTATTATTAAGCCATCAGCTTCTAGCTTTTGTTGCTGGATGCTATCAAATCCTCACATTAAAGCTCCAAAATCTAGTAGAAAGCCTTTGATGTACAGACAGTTACTCCAACAAAAGCAAGATAAACTGTTTGAAAGAAACAATGAATGAACAAGTGTCCCAGTACTTTTGTCCATATAGTGTATTTTGCCCCCCTCCCACACACAAACACACTTTGCCCCCACTTGCTGTTGGTTTAGGGGCTTGAACCAGCAACCTTCCGGGCCCAATCCTGTTTCTCAGATCTTTAGGCCATGGTTGCCCTTGGTGCTTAAAAGGATGCGGTTACAGAAGCCTATTAAAACATCTGAAATGCCTGTTTCTGTAATACAAAACCAAACAAACCAGAGTGATCCTACGTGACCAGATGGAGGAACCTGCTACATTTAGACTGCTAAGGCCAACTGTTACTTAGTTTAGGGGTCAGAGATGACCATACTGTCTTCCTTGAGAAGCTTCATTGTTTATTGTTCAACATTTCACACAAAGGTGGCTTCTTCTGAAAAGCATTAATGGGGTATATTGGTATACTGTTTCAGAGGCTGGGTTCATTCAAAGCAGTTGATGTGCAGAATTTCAGAACATTGCTGAACCATGTTTCACAAACCCCTGAGTCATTATTTTACAGTGTTTGACTATCAAACAAACATGCTTCTTGTGCCATCATATCACACTCTTGGCTCTGGAGTCTGTGGTCAGTGTGAACGGAAGAGTCTACAACGGAAAACGAGAAGGATACCACACCACATACAAATTAAGAAACAGAACCTATGGTGCGTGGACCCACAGGTTTTATCCGGTTCATGCAAACTCTGTGCGATTACAGATAAGTAGGTATGTAGCCTACTATAATGTATGCGTGAAGGTTCAGAGACTACCTGGACCAGTCCAACAGGTCTAACATGTAGGTGGGGGGAGGTAAGAAAGGTGATGATTAGCACAGGAGAGAGGGAGGGAGGAGGACATAACATCAAGGTCTGATACGCAGAGAATGAGTTTAGAATGAGGTGAGGAGAGCTGAAATACACAAGGGTCTGGTTCTGCCACTTTACTGGCTTGGCCAGTGACGAGGAGATGTACAGCTAGACCGGAGTTCGTGTTGTGCACTGGCAGAGCTAAGCGAGCTTGGACTGTACATGAGGATTTAAACCTCCACAGGTAAGAACAGTGCTAACATCCTCTAAGCTTACCTCTTTTCTCTGAAAAGGCTGGTTTCTTAAACTGGACACGGTTTCAGGAAACTGGACAATGAACTGAAATGTGATAGTTAGAGGTGTGCAGAACCTTCGCCTACTAAGAGTGGCATGGTTGTGAATGTGTGTTAACTTTGCCCTGAATAGGGATGTTTAATATAAAGGGTCATACAAACATAGACTCTTCACTGAATACACAGAGAAAGACCTGCACATGCAAACTGAATCACAGACTGCTTCTTAACATCATGCAGACACCTTTGGACAGCCTTTTGCCATTACTGACCGTTCTATCATTTATGTTGTGGCTCAGGACTTAAATAAAATGGTGATATTTACTATGATGGCTACAATATTTAGAATAATTAGGTGCTTATCTTGTCAAAGCAAGTATCCATCACAAAAATACAAGAATCAAACTGAGTCCATGGTGACATCTGTGAACTGATGACATTGCTGATGGCTAACGTACAGTATAACCTTATGAGATCTTTAACATATGAGGTCCTTGAGGAACTTTTGGAGATTCGTCAGTTTGAACATGTGGAGGAACATCTTTGGGTGCTTTGAGGAACTTTCAAGTAAAGATTTGTAGAAGAAAATGGTTCCTTAAACGGTTCCTATACAGTTTTAGACTGAAGAATCTCCAGACGTTCCTCAATGATCTCATACTTTTAACAATGCAGAGACCTAGTATTGTTCCCTTCCTCAAAACAGACTCAGTCTTAACCGGTCTTAAACCAGTTCTAATCTGTCAATGAGGCAAATACCAGCAGGCTATTACTGTTAGAAAGGATTACTGACTGCACCAAGGCTTAAAAATGCTTATACTATACCAAAACAGCATTAAGCCACACTCACCACACACACAGTTAAAATATTCTTTGAAATACTCATACCTTAATGGCTAAAGCAGAAATAAAAGTAACTTCCAAAAACAACAAAAAAGGGTACCTGGCCTAAAACCCTCAGGTATTAAGTCCCATATAGAATTATATAGCCCGCCTACATCCAGTATCAACAGTGCCTTGAAAAAATATTCAACACCCTTAAAAGCTATCAACATCATCTGATACACGTTTTGTGCCTATCACTATTTATACTGTGACCTTGAATGCTAACAAGTTTGGCAAATTTGCAGCTGGTTGCTCAGGTTGGTTAGATGACCTTGTCGTGGTAAGATTCCGGTCCTGAATTTGACTGGCCCACTGCAGGATATATACACCTGCAGTCACTCGGGTGTTACTCTGGTTTTTATTTTTTAGATCACTTCAGAAAGTTGAACTTTTAAGTCAGTGTCTTAGCAGATGAACACAGGTTCTCTTGAGCATTTGCTCTATCTATTTCTCCTCCAAAGGAACACAATTCGTTATTCTTGATAGTAAAAAGCCTGGCCCGTATGATTCTGCCACCACCACACTTCACACAGGAATAGTATTTCTTGAGGTGTGAGCAGAGTTAGGCCACCATATCTGAATTTTGATCAGGATTCTTGATTCCATCAGAAAACAAAACCCATACCTGGACCCACACCTAGTTGGGTCCTGTACGTTTATGGCCCTTCATCTTGCTTTTTTCTTCATGAGTCATGGCTTGTGTCACTGTCCCATACATACCAGTTTTAGGCAGAGCTCCTGATGCTGTTGAGCACTGATTAGCTCATTAGAAGTGTTTTCTGGCCTGACTCGCCTTCAAACCACTAGTTTGCTTGTTTGCCAGTTGATTAGGCTGGATTTGGGAGTATATATATATATATATATATATATATATATATATATAATTTTTGCACTTTTACTCATACTTTCAAGAGAAAACTAACTTTGTCATCACATATTTTCACATTACGTTCACAGCAGACTGGCATTAAACTGCCAACAACTACACTATTTGGGCAAAAGTATTGGGACACCTGCTTATTCATTGTTTTCTTCTTTAGTCAAGGGTTGTTTTTCCTGCTTTTGTTGGAGTACCTGTTTCTACTGTCCAGGGAAGAAGGGATAAAGCATTGAAGCATTGCTGTGAGATCTGATTGCATTCAGTGACAAGAAAGTTAGTGAGGTCAGGATGTTGGATGATCACCACAAAAAGTATTGGATGGAGCACCATCATCCCAGAGAACACAGGTCCACTGCTCCACAGCTCAGTGTGGGGGGCTGCTCATCCCTCTAGACCACACCTGACATGGTACCAATAGGTGCATGTTTATCTGCTCCAGAGAGTCCTATTTTAATGGCAGAACTTCTCTAGAGGAATTAGGCAAGCTGTGCAAAAAACAATGCATTATTTTGACATGCTTTCCACTTAAGAGGCAATTGTGGCTCTGTTAGGACTGTCATATGCTTTGTGTAAGGGTGGAGCTTACAATTATTAATAATTATGCAAGGATCATACATCAGGTTTTCTTCAAAATATCTGCTTTTAGGCTTTAAAAAAATTCAGTGTAAAAGCATACACTGTTCACAGTGAAACCATTGGGTCCTATTCACCAACCGTTCCTCTTAAAACCCACCCAGTTTTCTTGAAAATTCTGACATTTCTCAATATTTCCTTATTTCCAATGTTCTGCTACAGAAATTGGTGAATGAGGCACATTTATTAGAAAATTGTCTGTAATATATCAAATCCAGAAAAGCAGTGCAGGTCTGGAAATTAATACCAAAAGGTATTAATTTCCTCACAAAAATACTTGCAAAGGTCTTTTAAAAATAAGGAAAAATTAAAATAATGATGGATTTCGTGTAATGTAACTTACCAAAATATCATGTAACCATAACAGCTGCTGTTACCAAGAGGCTAGCGTCGCTTCCTGAAAGACTAGTCTATAAGCCTTTAGCATTTAAATGGCTGTTGTGTAGTAGTACTTTCAATCAGGCTTCAAAGGCGGCCTAATAGCCACACTTCTTACATTTAGAGTGACCTCTAGTAATCAGCTTTGGATTACTGTGTAAAACAGGAAGTTTAAAAAACTACTGATTGTAAACAAAAACAAAAAAGTGAGGATAACAGATGATACCATCATGAAGAGCCTAAGATAAATCTCAGATTCTTTAAATAATGTGTTACGAAAATGACAAACTGTGTCCAAACTGTGCCACTGACAGCCTATCACTTGATCTTCTTTAACAGGCTGCTGGCTGCTCCAGCTTTCCTGAACACTTCACTCATTCTTCTGTCCTCCTGAACTCTTAAGCTATCTGCCATGACTGACAACAGAGAGAGAAGAAGTGGAGAAGGAGGACCAGGGAACCTGAAACCCAACGTCAAACCACAGTATGACCAGAAGGCCAAAAACCAACAAGAGGCACAGGAGAAGCCCAGAAAAAGTGACAAGCCCCCTCGGAGAAGCCGAAGCAGTGATTCGGAGCGCCGCGGCAGACGAAGGGAGCGAGGAGAAAGGAGGGAGCGGGGTCGAAGTGAAGAGGGACGGCGCCGTGGCCGGGACCGTAACAGGGATGGCAAAGGTCAAGAGAAATATCCAGAAGACAACTTGGACGACACAGAGTGTCCTGTGTGCTTCTGCTCTTATGACAATGTCTTTAAGGCCCCTAAGTTGCTGGCCTGCGGCCACACCTTTTGCTTGGAATGCCTGGCACGCATCAACGTCACCTCAGCAGAAATCAAGACGCTCTCCTGCCCCGTGTGCCGGGAGCTGACTGAAATACGGCATGGACGAGATCTCCCACAGCTCGGTAACAACGAGGACATTTTCCGCAAGCTGCCCCCTCAGATGCAGAAGGCGCAATCAGTGCGCTTTGAGCGCAGCAAGGGCAAACTTGTCCTCAAGAAGCCTCCTCCAGGAAGTAGACCCAGCAAGAAGAGCCTACATTTGCAAGGTTTTAAAAAGCAGCAGAGGGAAGTGCAGCCAAGTCAAGATTTGCCCTCTGGGGTAATGGAGGAAGGCCTTGCTGCGGTCACCATAATCAATGTGGGGAGACCTCCAAACAGGGTGAGAGGACGCATGGGACGGGTCTTCCAGTCCAACCACTGCTACTATGCTCTAGTGGGCTCCATCATAGTAGTAACTGTGGCACTGATGATAGTGGGCATTTTGAGCTTTGTCGTGATGCCTAACATGACAATCGCTGAACGTCCACCACAACCAGGAAGCGATTTCCACCCTAACCACACTGACGGATAGTGGGACACACAAAGGCTGAGTTTGAACAGTAGAATAAAGGTTTAATGCTTTCCATGAATTTGCCTAATCTTGTAGCCATGCGAATTCCACAGATTAGATCAAATCAAGGAAAGCACACAGGAAAGGGCGTTTTGTTTAACTATTTGGAAGCAGATGAATTTTTAACTGAGCCGAGGCAAGTTCAGGGGTGAACCAAGCCGAACCATACAGTGATGGAGGAACCTTATCCTTCTGTGATAAGACTACTGAAAAGCTTTGGCAAGATGCACTGCAGACTGTGGACCTCTTGTTATGCAAGACCTTCCGTAAGAATGTGAAAGAGTGTTTTCAGAACCGTGGGCATTTAGAAAAGCCCACTAATGAACCTAAAGGAACATAAGAAACAAGAGTTTCCAAACAAATTCATATTTCACACAATTAATACACACTGTAACAGTTTCACCAGAGAAGAAACAATGCACCTTACATGCTGTATAAATACATGCTGTATTTTTAGCTTTCTAAGTACTTTTCATAAAAATGCCATTGTTAATTAACCTTTACTGCTCAAATGTAAAACATATTCAATAAACATCTTGTTTTGTGTTCATTTGTAAAGCAGTTACACTGAGACCTTTTATATGGTAAATATTGATCAAACTGGACAAAGAATAAAGTGGGACACTTAGCCCCTGTCCATACGTATCCGGATTCTTTTCTATCCTTCTTGGTGTTTCTGAGCATGCCAGTCTAGCAGGGGGCGATATAACACTTTACAAAGTTTGATGTCAAATTCATCAAGGATTAGCATAACGGCTAAAACAGACCTAAATAGGTGGGTAGATGGCGCTCTCTACCCCATCACTTATAAGCGATGCTGGCCTGCACAGGCACAGTGTTGACTGGTGCTGGGGACCCAGCGTTTTCCTTTAAGCGTGTTGGCTGCCTGGCAATGCAGCATTGGTGGCAGTGCCCACCTTAACATGTATCGGAGAAGATTTACATTTACATTTAAGGCATTTAGCAGACGTTCTTATCCAGAGCTTATCCAGTGCTTCACTGTTTACTCAGTTACTTAGCTGGCTTGTATAGACTGGGATCCAAAGATGCCTTAGCTTAGATTCCACTAAACACAAAAGTCAGTATGGAGACCACAATACGCGGCACTACTTTGCCCAAGTACTCTTAAAAGAGGTGGGTCTTTAGTCTGCGTTAGAGGACAACTACCGACTCTGCCGTTCGGACACCCAGGGGAAGTTAATTCTACCACTTAGGTGCCAGGGTTTTGAAGCTGATGCAGGCAGCAGCAACAGGAAGCAGAGGAGTTGGGTGGCTGAACTTAGAACTTACAACTTAGACAACCCGTGCCTCTGCATTCTGGATCAGCTGCAGGGGCTGATGGTGCGCAAAGGGAGACCATCCAGAAGGGAGTCGCAGTGCTCAAATCTTTAAATGACAAGAGACTGCATTTAAACATTTGGCCTCTGGCTGTCTATTAGATGTCCTCAGTTGCCCTCTAGTGGACTTCAGAAGAGGTAGTTGTGACCAACTCTACACTAGTTCACACATTGACAAATACAGAATGTAATACTAAATGCTAAATAAACTTTACTTACTGTATTTACTTTCTTAGTTCTTAGTTTTGGTGATTAACCAATACAGCATATCTCTTAAACAATAAATCAATCAATAATTTAATAAATCAATGACAGACTTCCTGATTACCTCAACATGATTAAAAAAATAATTCAATTTGTCCTGGGAGTAATTAACTCCCAGTTTGTAGGCTGCTGCACTTTGCAATTTGGTTCTGATGTGCTAGTCAAGCTCAGAGCTGAAAAGTCAACCGTTCACTGTTTAGGCCTAGACTGCATCCTTTAAAATGGATAATATCATATATTACATATATATATATTTTTTCTCCATAAGTCCATAACATCTGTGTGGTTTCATATACCAAAATAGTAGCGTTCACAACCATTTTCCACCAATATTTGTCTGTTTTTGAAGAACGTGCCTTTGAGACTGATGTAAATACATGTAAATACCCTTTGTCCTGAAAGCAAGTACGTAGACTGATTACAGCTGGTGGCTCCTCAATGATCAGGAGTCAAGAGGTCAAGGCTTTCCCTACAAATGAGTACAGCCTGTGTGTCCCTGAGCATATAACTAATAAAAGATACTACGTATGGATGTTAAACTAAAATAGCAATGTCAATATTTTTCTTAATGTCAGTATTTATGTATTTTAATGACACCAGTGTCATCTATAAAGTACAGAGGGGATCTTCACTGTTATGATTCATACAATACATCAATTTATTGAAAAATGGGAAATAAATCTTCTATTTAAGTTCTCCACATTTAATAACTTTTTAAGTCCTAGATTTACAAATTACTAGATTACTTTGCTGATCTTTTCCCCGCTGATTATACCTTTAGCATTTAGGAATCCAAAAAAGGAGGAGCAGAGCCTAACAGAGCTGTATGCAGAATGAAGAATAATATGTTAAAATAATTATATGTTTATATAATAAATATGTTGTCTCCTCAGTTCTTGAGAACTTTTCTTTACCCTTGAGCAGCTATGTCTACTCATCAATTCACTTCACTAATGTGTGAGTGTGGTCTTAGGTTACTCTCTCCACCTCTGGACTGACCTAGGCTATATAATCCTCCTCCAAACCCCAGTAAAGACCACCCTCTCGGCCTGGGTCCAGCTTAAATTAGTCTGCTTACCAAGACCCTCTGTTCTGACGCAAGTCTGGGCCTCTACGCTGAAAGTCTTCCCAGTCACATGTAAGTTGGGGGGTTTATTTCGTAACCAAATGAAACAAGCCTGAACCATTACATTCCTCAATGCAGTCTGAGAAGATTGGGTTTCACTGAAATACCTCCACGGTCTGGGAAAAGAGAGCAGCCTGAAGGCGGCCAGCGATGGCTTCAACCCCCTCTGCCTCAGCACTGTCAGCGGTTCTCCGGTGTAAGAGACCTCCAGGGTCTGCCTACCGCCTCGGACTAACCTATGGAGCGGCTCAGCCCATCTCCAGAGCCGAAAAGCCGGACAAGCCCGAGAGAAGGAGCCCTCTGTGGGGCTTTATTTCGCCGGACGCGCAGCTGGATACTCCCGCAGCCAAGTCTGTCCCTGTCCGGTTGGAGTCTGCTAAAGGAGGGGGGCAGAGGAGTAGGATACAGTATGTATCTAACTACCCCACAGTGAAGTACTCAGGAAGCTGTTTTACCCCCAAAACACGCGGGGAAATGGCTCAAGCGCAAACCCAGCCAAGCCGAAGGATGCCTGGAGTGGATGAGGACCCTTTAAAGGCAGACGGGCGTTTGCGTAAAAAGGTCAGCAGTCGTCCTCTTGGTGACCCTCTCTCAGTGAATACAGCCTCGTTCTCTGAACACGGGGTGGTCTTCAGTGTGTATGCGGGCTGTAAGAGGGACCCTAGTGTGAGCGTAATGTGCAGAACCATCTCCTACCATAGCTTCTCCAAGTTGAGGAGCAGGCTGCTGCAGTTCACCACCTTTCTGTCTGATGTTGTGCGAAGCAAGCTCGGAGCTGTCTGGAAGAAGGACCCTGAGAGTGTAAGTCCTCCACAGGTGAACTCTCTGTTTAGGCTGCACCGGGGTCTTTTAAAGGGTCACTATCCTGTAGTTTCTCCTTAGATTGTAGTCCTGAGGTCCATAGCATCTGTTTGGTTTTCTATACCAAAATACTACTTCCCATCAGCCTTTCTCGCTTTTTTTGAAGAATGTGCATTTAAGACTGATGTAAATATATGTAAATACCCCCGGTTCTGATTGGTTAACTGGCCTCCTAACAAGCAGAATCACTCCTTATAGCTTCAGCTTGAATAACCTTGGCTAAACTGATCGCTTGCTGCTGAATAAATGTATTCATATGTGATACAGACAGTTCTTGACATTGAGTAAACAATCATGATGGATTTTTGTTGTGTGGCACCAACGATTTGGTAAACGTTGTTTTATGTGACTTAACAAAAATATTACCTTTTTAAAAAATATATGAATTTAATAATATATATATATATATCATATATTCATTCATTCACATTCATTTGGACAGTCATGTAAAAAAAGTTAGGACCCCCATGAAATACAATTAGGACACCCCCTTTTTTAATATATTGACATTTGATCTTAAATAAAATAACTAAACACACAAAACTGAATAAATGTCTTTTTAAAATCATTTGTAAAATGTATTTAATAGCAATGTTATTTTCTTGTGAGGAACAAGACACCCTATGAACTTCAGTGAGACGTATCCTATAATGATCTACCAGTCTTTGACATCCACTGGGAGAAAGTTTTTTCCACTCCTCCATGCAGAATTCTTTCAGCTGTGAGACGTTTGGTCAGACAGATGGTCTCACATTTTCCTCAAGTGACCTCTGTAACAGTAAATCTAGTGGATTGTATGTTGGAGAGCTCTCCAGGCCCTACTGCAGAAAAGCAGCCCCAAACCATGACATTTCCACCTCCATGCTTTACTGTTGATATGGGTTCTTGTGCTCAAATGCTGTGTCTGGTTTATGCCAAACATGTCCTCTGTTACTGCATCCAAATAACTTAACTTTGTATTCATTTGTCCAAATAATTAAGAAACATAAGAATAAATATATATTTTTTGACAGCAATAGTTTCCTCCTTGCACATCTCCCGTAGAAAAAAATCAAGCATGTGTGGTCTCTTTCTGATGGTAGATGCTATATCAAGCTGTGGCAAGAGCTACCTATAGATCCCATGATGAGATGCATTTTGTGGTCCTTTTGGACTTGCTAGGAACTGGCCTGATCTGGCCATGTCGGTCAGTTGTTTCACTTGTAAGTTATTTTGCGGGCAGTGGAATGGCTGAGATCTTTTTAAATCCCTTCAACCTTCTTTCTGAAGGCCTCAGAGAGCTCTTTGAATCTCACAATGGTATTAACACTTACCTTCCCAATCAAGAGCAAACCAAACGAAATGTCTAAGGTTTAAAAAAGACAGTCTCCTTCAAAATCCTCTCTAACCCTGTTCTAATCATCTGCAGCTGATGTTCTGTACCTGATTCTAAGTTTAGGCATTTTAATTAGTAATAAATGTGGAGGTGTCTTAACTTGTTCCTCACAGAAAATTAGTATTTTTATTAATTACATTTTACGAATGACATTTCTTCAGCTGTATGTGCATTATTTATATTACCTCCATCTACCAATATTGTTCAAGTGAAGATCATATGTTCATATGTTTAAATATATTAAAATAGACAAATAGACATTTCATGTGATGTCCTAACTTTTCACATGACTGCATATTGATGGGAATTCTCCATGAAGTCATTTACAAGTGTTATTTACAACACAGATGATAAAGCTTTAAGTTTCAACTGGTATTGGCTTGCAGATGATATACACTAGCATTAAGAGATAACTCTACAGAATGTACATAGTACTCCTGTATTTGGACGTGTGTGATTGATGTTTTGCAGAATAATCAGCTGACAGGATGTGATAGGTGTTCCTCTAAACATGTGAAGAAGGATAAACTCAAGAAAGGCCTGGAACCTGGAACCTGAAATTGTCACTGTGCTGGACTTGGTGCTTTTAGAGCTGGACAACAAAGAAAACAACAAGAAAAGCCCAGTGTTGTCCTGGGTATAAATATATCAGATATGTGAAACATGTATATTACTGAGAAATATTACTTAACATGTAAACCGCTCACATTACTACAGCTAAACTTGCTGTCGTGCGTGTGAATAACATAATTCATTTAAAGAAACATGAAGTAGTGGTTTTATTTTGATAGACTACTGACAGTTTTTCAAGATATTAAAACAGGATGTAACTTATTCATGTTCAATTAATTAAATAAAAACATTTCCTTTTCTATTGGTCTGTCTTTCCGTATGCAAATGATGATGCACTTGCATGATTACTGACCTCCTACCTTAGAGGTTGTGCTATTAGTCTGCAGTATGTCTCCACCTTGAAATGCTGCTTATTTATTAAATTATTATTGCTATATTGGAAAACTTTTTACTAACCATGTTAAGAACAGAAGTGAACTGTAAGATGAAGCTGGAGTGATAAATAAAGTGTAAAAACTGAACTGAACTGGGTTGTGTGGCCTTGTAATAATATTCCAGTTGCTGTCAGTGGCAGCCTTTCAGGAAGACTGTGCAGTGTTATACAAGTGAGACACTGGCCTGGGAACAGCAAAGGGCAGGTTATCTTTTTTTTTTAATCAATGCCAAATGACCTTAATGTTGCTCACTTGTACACACTGATTGTAATTACTCTGACTGTAAAGATCAAACTGTTAAGTTATAATAAAGAAATACGAATAGGGAGTATATTATAGAGGGCCATGTATTTCATAAGTGGTTATCAAATCTTGTCTAAGCAGAGACATCGACAAAAATGACAAAATTATATATTGATATTTTTTAATTAATAACCTTTTGTCTTTCAGAAAATAACTAACATTTACTAAAATCATTTTCATTCAGACATAAATGTAATTTTTCAGTCACTGCACTACTTAGTTCAAGTCAAAGCCTTGAGAACCACCAGACTATGTATTTTAGCAAGTAGGTGTAATTGGGTTATTTAATGAGATAAAATCCTAGTGTGTAACCATTTTTGTGCTTAATCAGACTATGGCTGTGTCCTTTACCACATACTGCTTTACTAATACCACAGTGCCCCACTGAAGGCACTGTAAAGGTGAAGTACTATTTGGGCAAACTATTTAGTGTGGTAGCTTGGAGTCTTGGATGCAGCTGAAATGCTACCGTGTTTACAGAAGCTGCTGTTTGTTTAGTCAGACTGTGTGTTGTTGTTGTATGAGGTTGCACTAGTGTTTAATCAGATCATGTTGAACTGTGTAAAGCCTTAGAGTACAAAGTTGTGTTTAATCAGACTGCTCAACAGTCTGTGTATGATTGAGTGGTATTGGGTTACAGAGCTATCTGTCAGACTGTTTAGTCCAAGTATGGCTGTGTCCAAAACCACATTCTACCGTACACTATTTACTAGTAGTGTTTAGATATGAGTAGTGTTTAATCAGACTGGGTGTTAGTGGGTTATAGAGCTGTAGCTGTGTTAATCAGACTGGGTGTTAGTGGGTTATAGAGCTGTAGCTGTGTTAATCAGACTGGGTGTTAGTGGGTTGTAGAGCTGTAGCTGTGTTAATCAGACTGGGTGTTAGTGGGTTGTAGAGCTGTAGCTGTGTTAATCAGACTGGGTGTTAGTGGGTTGTAGAGCTGCAGCTGTGTTAATCAGACTGGGTGTTAGTGGGTTATAGAGCTGTAGCTGTGTTAATCAGACTGGGTGTTAGTGGGTTATAGAGCTGTAGCTGTGTTAATCAGACTGGGTGTTAGTGGGTTGTAGAGCTGTAGCTGTGTTAATCAGACTGGGTGTTAGTGGGTTGTAGAGCTGTAGCTGTGTTAATCAGACTGGGTGTTAGTGGGTTATAGAGCTGTAGCTGTGTTAATCAGACTGGGTGTTAGTGGGTTATAGAGCTGTAGCTGTGTTAATCAGACTGGGTGTTAGTGGGTTATAGAGCTGTAGCTGTGTTAATCAGACTGGGTGTTAGTGGGTTGTAGAGCTGTAGCTGTGTTAATCAGACTGGGTGTTAGTGGGTTATAGAGCTGCAGCTGTGTTAATCAGACTGGGTGTTAGTGGGTTATAGAGCTGTAGCTGTGTTAATCAGACTGGGTGTTAGTGGGTTATAGAGCTGTAGCTGTGTTAATCAGACTGGGTGTTAGTGGGTTGTAGAGCTGTAGCTGTGTTAATCAGACTGGGTGTTAGTGGGTTGTAGAGCTGTAGCTGTGTTAATCAGACTGGGTGTTAGTGGGTTATAGAGCTGTAGCTGTGTTAATCAGACTGGGTGTTAGTGGGTTGTAGAGCTGTAGCTGTGTTAATCAGACTGGGTGTTAGTGGGTTGTAGAGCTGTAGCTGTGTTAATCAGACTGGGTGTTAGTGGGTTGTAGAGCTGTAGCTGTGTTAATCAGACTGGGTGTTAGTGGGTTGTAGAGCTGTAGCTGTGTTAATCAGACTGGGTGTTAGTGGGTTATAGAGCTGTAGCTGTGTTAATCAGACTGGGTGTTAGTGGGTTATAGAGCTGTAGCTGTGTTAATCAGACTGGGTGTTAGTGGGTTGTAGAGCTGTAGCTGTGTTAATCAGACTGGGTGTTAGTGGGTTGTAGAGCTGTAGCTGTGTTAATCAGACTGGGTGTTAGTGGGTTATAGAGCTGTAGCTGTGTTAATCAGACTGGGTGTTAGTGGGTTGTAGAGCTGTAGCTGTGTTAATCAGACTGGGTGTTAGTGGGTTATAGAGCTGTAGCTGTGTTAATCAGACTGGGTGTTAGTGGGTTATAGAGCTGTAGCTGTGTTAATCAGACTGGGTGTTAGTGGGTTGTAGAGCTGTAGCTGTGTTAATCAGACTGGGTGTTAGTGGGTTATAGAGCTGTAGCTGTGTTAATCAGACTGGGTGTTAGTGGGTTATAGAGCTGTAGCTGTGTTAATCAGACTGGGTGTTAGTGGGTTATAGAGCTGTAGCTGTGTTAATCAGACTGGGTGTTAGTGGGTTGTAGAGCTGTAGCTGTGTTAATCAGACTGGGTGTTAGTGGGTTATAGAGCTGCAGCTGTGTTAATCAGACTGGGTGTTAGTGGGTTATAGAGCTGTAGCTGTGTTAATCAGACTGGGTGTTAGTGGGTTATAGAGCTGTAGCTGTGTTAATCAGACTGGGTGTTAGTGGGTTATAGAGCTGTAGCTGTGTTAATCAGACTGGGTGTTAGTGGGTTGTAGAGCTGTAGCTGTGTTAATCAGACTGGGTGTTAGTGGGTTATAGAGCTGTAGCTGTGTTAATCAGACTGGGTGTTAGTGGGTTATAGAGCTGTAGCTGTGTTAATCAGACTGGGTGTTAGTGGGTTGTAGAGCTGTAGCTGTGTTAATCAGACTGGGTGTTAGTGGGTTGTAGAGCTGTAGCTGTGTTAATCAGACTGGGTGTTAGTGGGTTATAGAGCTGTAGCTGTGTTAATCAGACTGGGTGTTAGTGGGTTATAGAGCTGTAGCTGTGTTAATCAGACTGGGTGTTAGTGGGTTATAGAGCTGTAGCTGTGTTAATCAGACTGGGTGTTAGTGGGTTATAGAGCTGTAGCTGTGTTAATCAGACTGGGTGTTAGTGGGTTGTAGAGCTGTAGCTGTGTTAATCAGACTGGGTGTTAGTGGGTTATAGAGCTGTAGCTGTGTTAATCAGACTGGGTGTTAGTGGGTTATAGAGCTGTAGCTGTGTTAATCAGACTGGGTGTTAGTGGGTTATAGAGCTGTAGCTGTGTTAATCAGACTGGGTGTTAGTGGGTTGTAGAGCTGTAGCTGTGTTAATCAGACTGGGTGTTAGTGGGTTGTAGAGCTGTAGCTGTGTTAATCAGACTGGGTGTTAGTGGGTTATAGAGCTGTAGCTGTGTTAATCAGACTGGGTGTTAGTGGGTTGTAGAGCTGTAGCTGTGTTAATCAGACTGGGTGTTAGTGGGTTATAGAGCTGTAGCTGTGTTAATCAGACTGGGTGTTAGTGGGTTATAGAGCTGTAGCTGTGTTAATCAGACTGGGTGTTAGTGGGTTATAGAGCTGTAGCTGTGTTAATCAGACTGGGTGTTAGTGGGTTGTAGAGCTGTAGCTGTGTTAATCAGACTGGGTGTTAGTGGGTTATAGAGCTGTAGCTGTGTTAATCAGACTGGGTGTTAGTGGGTTGTAGAGCTGTAGCTGTGTTAATCAGACTGGGTGTTAGTGGGTTATAGAGCTGTAGCTGTGTTAATCAGACTGGGTGTTAGTGGGTTATAGAGCTGTAGCTGTGTTAATCAGACTGGGTGTTAGTGGGTTATAGAGCTGTAGCTGTGTTAATCAGACTGGGTGTTAGTGGGTTATAGAGCTGTAGCTGTGTTAATCAGACTGGGTGTTAGTGGGTTATAGAGCTGTAGCTGTGTTAATCAGACTGGGTGTTAGTGGGTTGTAGAGCTGTAGCTGTGTTAATCAGACTGGGTGTTAGTGGGTTGTAGAGCTGTAGCTGTGTTAATCAGACTGGGTGTTAGTGGGTTGTAGAGCTGTAGCTGTGTTAATCAGACTGGGTGTTAGTGGGTTATAGAGCTGTAGCTGTGTTAATCAGACTGGGACTCATAGCGCAGCTCCAGCTGTCTGGGGGAGGCGGGACTTCCTAAATGAAACGTCATCCGGAAGTAAACTACACTTTCGCATTCTTGACTGAAGCCTGGAGGAGGACGATATGTGAGCAAATGTAAAGGAAAAAAGTCATAAATTAAGAGCTTAACTAAAAATGGTTGTCTTGCAATTGACTTGAATCCTCGTATTTTACTCGGCGAGTTGTAGCGAGAGGGAAATGGACGGAAATGGGAATCCTGTAGGTCGACCTGATCGCTCCTCGTGTGAGTAAATGTGCTTCACTTACCTGGTTTCTTTTGTTTGTAAAGGCAGGCAGGTGTTTTTAGTCCAGTCTGGGACTTATCAGATTATCACAGCTGGTACGAAAACAGTGCTGTACTTTGTTGTAGTGTTTGGGTGATCTACAGGTTAGATTATCGATTGACAGACAGACGACCTGCTGCTACTGTGAGACTCTGATACCTCTAACCTTCACACTCCACTGGGGCCAAACACAGTCTACCCATTCCCATACCAATTATCCTTGATGCAGTTATTGTTCTTTTTATTTTTTTTTTTATGAATATATGGCATATATGTGACTGAAATACGTTAAAATGACTTCAAAAGTTAAAAGTGCATGTTCAAACTCAGATCTAATTAACCCAGTTTTATTAGAAGGCCCAATTTATTCCTAAAGATCATCTAATTTATTAATTTAATCTCTTTATATCTTCTATTAAACTCTTGGCCCATTGTAATGGCTTCATATCTCTAAATACAGCACTTATTTCTTAAAAATGTAAAGTATACTTTCTTCCTGAGCTCTTTGCATTCATTTAATGAGGCGACAACCCAAATGACACACATCCCAACCGTTGTCTTAGGTTTAGAGCAAATCAGATAGTAAATGCATGAGTTGTATATGGTTTTTAAAGATAATATGCTTGGTTATGTGCTAACATATTTTGCTATATTCTCCCTTTCCCAGTTGCTGCTGAAATTCCTCCTATGAGTGTAGGCGCAGGCTTGAAATCTAATGACTTGCAGAAGCATCTATGACCTTATTCTGGAATGAGGGATATGTCCTGCTTCGCCTACCACCTTCATCACTGCACTGCCTCAGCTGAAGCCCTTGATACTTTTTAACCATTCCAGCAGGCAAGCATGTGATGATTTTCATCTCCCTACTTATGCCCAGGCTTTGGTTAGTGAAGTCGTGTCCCAAATCCTCTTTATCCCCCACATCCTGTTCATTGTATCATATGCGCCCCTGAAGCCCCAGTCTTGTGGCTACTCAGGCTTTTTTGGCCATGCTCTGCAGAAAACGCTCCCTGATTGTTTGTGCTGCTTTCTTGTTTGTTGCTTGGAATGCCGTTCTCATATTTGTCCTCTTGGGACGGTCTACCATCGGCCAGGTGGGCAATGGTGGGCTGGATGAGCCTGGATACAAAAAGGAACAAGGAGGCAAAGAAAGTGGCAATATTATCAAGGATTTAATGGGGGTGATTAATGCATTCGAAGCAGAGCTTGAGTCACAAAACAAAATCCTTCTCCAGATCCAGCAGCATAAGTCACTCTGGGGCAAACGCAAAGGTGGTGACACTGCTGTGAAGAGCAAAACAGATGTTGAAGGGCCAGGTCATGTGGTCATTCCCATCTTGGTCATAGCATGTAACAGAGTGACAGTGAAGCGCTGCTTGGACAAACTCCTGGAATATCGCCCATCAGCTGAACTCTACCCAATCATTGTAAGCCAGGATTGTGGACATGCAGAGACAGCTAATGTGATTGCGTCATATGGCAGTCAGCTGACCCATATTAAGCAACCTGATCTGTCAGATATTGCCGTGCCTGTAGCGCATAAGAAGTTCCAGGGATACTACAAAATCTCAAGACATTACCGCTGGGCTCTGAACCAGGTCTTCAACTCCTTCTCACATTCTTCCGTCGTCGTTGTGGAAGATGATTTGGAGGTAATTTTTGATAAAACTTGTTTATCAGGTGTTAATGAAGTACATAGGCCTCTCAATAATTACATTATCGACCTATCAGACAATATATGGACATGATCGTTTTTGCTAACCTTGTTATTGCTCATTTAAAAATATGCTGCCTATCTTTGACAGATTGTCCCATAAATTACATCTTCACTGCAAAACTGCAATTCCATTGTTATACCACTAAGTGAAATGCAGCTTGTCTAGTCCCTGTAGAGAAGTATTGCCAATAGTATTGCCAATGACTCTATGGAGCACATAAACATGGAGCTATTGGCACTATGCCTTATGCCAGTTGTGAGCTAGAGTGGTATAAATCCCACCAGCATTGGGCTGTGGTGCAGTGGAACTGGTTTCCACTACTTCCGGGGTGAGTAGGGCAGTTTGGGATGAAGTGGGATGATGATAATCCAACATCCTAACCTTACTAATGCTTCTGTTGCAGAATGCAGTCAAGTCCTCACAGCAAGGCTCCAAAATCTAGTAGAAATCTTACCCTGGATAGTAGCTATGATATAGGCCAGTACTTGTTAATATGGTGTATGACCCCAGACACGAGCTTGACCATGCATTACATAACTATTGGACTGGACTCTGCTGTTTTAGAACTACACCATATGTCATGTTATTACATATAAAAAAAGGTTATGTGTTAAATAGCTAGGCTTCAAGTGGTCCTTCCACTATGACTCAAGGATCGCTGGTTTGAATCCTGGAGAACCAGAGAGAGCATAATTGGCCTTGCTTTCTCAATAATTGGATGCCTCTCCCTGCCCACATCACTTCAGTGTGATGCTGGCTGGCGGTGGCCGGTTGCTCATGTGTTGAAGGAGGCGCCCTCAACCTCCCAGTGTCAGCGGCACTACATGCACTAACAATTGGGTTGGGTGTTGGCTGTCCAAAATTGGGGAGGAATATTGTGTAAAACGATAAGAAAAGAGTGAAAAATAATAATTGCTAATGAGTAGGTTGGGTAATTATGTTGCATTGTGTGTCTCTAATTTCTCTTGATTTTTCATCTTTCAGGTGGCTCCTGATTTCTTTGAGTACTTTACAGCTCTCTACCCTATACTGAAATCTGACCCCAGTCTGTGGTGTGTGTCTGCTTGGAACGACAATGGCAGGGAAGGATACGTGGACCCAGGTAAACCAGGCCTCTTGTACAGGACAGACTTCTTCCCAGGGCTTGGATGGATGCTGCTGAAGGAACTGTGGCTTGAGCTTGAGCCAAAGTGGCCAGCTTCGTTTTGGGATGACTGGATGCGCCATCCTGATCAGCGCAGAGACAGGTCTTGCGTTCGTCCTGAAATATCTAGAACTTTAACCTTCGGCCGTAAGGGCGTGAGTTTGGGGCAGTTCTATGACAAGTACCTCCGCTTTATTAAGCTCAATACTGAATTGGTGCCTTTTACAAAAACAGATCTGTCTTATTTGGAGAAAAATAAGTACGATGAAGCCTTTGAGAAGGAGGTTTACAGGGCTCCCATTGTGACGGTGGAAGATCTGCAGAGTGGAAAGTTATCTGGGCCAGGTCCATTTCGGGTGCAGTACTCCAGCCCTGAAAGTTTTAAAACCCTGGCACGCAACCTAGGAGTCATGGATGACTTAAAGTCTGGAGTGCCACGAGCAGGGTACAGAGGTGTTGTCAGTTTCTTTTCCAGAGGAAGGAGGGTCTACATAGCACCACCTGTTGGTTGGGAAAAGTATAATCCAAGCTGGAGTTGAGGAAGACTGTGTCTCAGCTTCTATCATGCAAAATGCTCTATTTGCAGTCTGCAATAGATCAGTTATGCTGTCGTATACTGTGCTTTACATCACACAGAACATGCCAGATGAGCACCAGAAGAAAGAAGATGGCCTAGTAGTGAGATTTACAAGAACAAAAATAAAAAAAACAAGATGCAGTTGATTAAGCCAGGGTTGACAATGACATGAGACCAAAGAAAGTAGTGTAGATTATTAGACTTCTAAGCCTCAGGTCAGTGTTAACATTTTTAAGTAAAAAGAGATAAATATATGGATACCTTCAGTGTTGGACATATAGATCAGTCGGAATTATTACACTAAGCTGCCATCATAATAATTTATACTGATCAATTTTGCTTATTCCCATGATAAATATTATCAGACTCTTAATGCAAATGTTGTGTATACGACATATTGAAAACTGTATTCACCTGTCACTTTTACATCTCAATACTGTTTTAAGTGCCTTCAACCTCTCTAAGCTTTTTTTAAATTATTGTATGTGAAGTTCTGAACTTAATGTTAAGTGGTGGTGGTTGATATATGTTGTTTCAGGCAACTTGTGTAGCTTTTAAAAATATATTGGTTGAAAAAGATCAAATGATCACACACCTCGACATGATTATGGATTAAATTTGTGGCGGAAAAAAATAAAACAGAAGCATTTTGTGAATCTTTAACTTGTGTTCTCTGCAATAAACCCCTGTTTTCTCATACAGATCCGTATAAAATCCAGTAGTCCAGGCAGCGTTACATATACTGACCTTTTAAGGCCGGTGTTATCTCAAAGCCACTTTGATGTTTCACTCCGAGGCCTTGTAAAGCAATCTGAACACGGTTGTTGTAGGAACACATCGACAAAACAGAAACGAAACTTTGAACTGAAACTCCGAAGTGAAACTCTCTAACTACTTTGTAAGACTTCACCGACCTGCCAGATGAAGTGGGGAAAACACTAAATCTGTTTCTCTGCAGTCGTATCTGTCAAGGGGTGGGATAAATTAGGCAACAAGAGAACAGTCAGTTCTTGAGGACAAGCAAAAGAATCTGAGACCCTTTGACAAGGACCAAATGGTATGAGGGTATTAGGCAGGTCTTAAGGGGTATTTCCAGTATGCAGTGGTCAGTACCTACCAAGAGTGTTCTAAGAAAGGACATCCTGTGAACCAGCAACAGGATCATGGGCACCTATGGCTCACTGATGTGATCCATGGGGGCCCCACCTGCTAAAGTGCAAGATACGTGCTTGGTATAGTCAGATGGTCACATGGTTCTTTGGCCAGATAGGTTTGGGAGGTACTGGGTGGATCTCTTCCTCAAAGTGTTGCAGATAAATGTGTTCAGAATGGTTTGTAACTTTTGGTTGGGGTGTGTGTGTGTGTGTGTGTGTGTGTGTGTGTGTGTGTGTGTGTGTGTGTGTGTGTGTGTGTGTGTGTGTGCGCATGCATTATTCATTAGAAGGGATGTCCACAAACATTTGGACATATTGTTTCTGTATTAATTCCAGGTAAGGAACAGTGATCAGGTTTATGTAGAGGTCCGTGGTTCCAGTGTGAAGCCCCTGTGATCCAGGTGGTGGTGCAGGAGTAGGGTGGAAAGTGAAAACTGGAGTAAAAATGATAAGATGATTAACTCTGGGTGACGATTGGCCCGGCCAGCATTGATTAGCAATCTGTTGAACAAGATGACTTGTGGCTTACATGGAAAAATCTCTGCTTTTGTTAATGAATTATGAATTGATTTTGTACATTTTTCCAGTTGTAATAAATCAATTCTAACATTAAATATTATATTAAGAATCACAGGGTTGTAAAAAATTAGAAAATGACACTTTCTGTTCTGTATTGTATATATTTCTATATGCTGATTTGTGATTGGTGTCCCTTAACCCCTTAAACAGCCTATGGACCGCCAGTGGGCTGAAACTTATATTACCAAAGAACAGTCCCACCAGCTTGTACAGAAGTCCCTGTAGTTACTGAATAATACACCTTAGTGTGTAATAAGCCTTTCTGCATTAAAAGGTTAATGACAGCGTGTTAAATCCCGTATCTTTAGAATGTTTCCTCCACCAATTCTCAAAATCTGCACAATCTGGGAGACGTTTGTGTCAGCAAAGTAGATTAAGAAAGAACATCCTGTCCTGATACGTTTTTGACATTTCGCTGATAGAAAGGTACTGCACACACTGTCTGACACACAGCAAGGCCAACACTGCAGAGCCGAGGAACTACAGCTCAAACTGTGTGATCCACTCTCCACTATCTGCTGCAGTCTAGAAGAGAACCTTGTTCCTCTCTGAGTGTTTCTTCCTAATGCCCTTAAAGAGCTCTTTGTGCCACCACTGTCGTCAGTGACACTCATTAGGGGTCTGGATCTACATTTCTGGAAAGCTGATTTATGACCATGATGAATTAAACTGAATTAAATGAATGATTTTGATCTGAACTGATGGATTATTTGCCCGTTTTAGATCAAATAAAAATAAAAACAGAACAATGTAGTGATCAGTGGACTCTTTCAATCCTAAATCACCACCCTTTGCTCCCCCATACAAGAAATGAACAATAAAAAAAATGACACTAAACAGTCCTTTCTTTTTCAGCTGATAAAACTGATAAATATAAAATAAAAGATCTGTCTGTATTAACTACTTCAAAGACTTCAGTTTAAACAGGATTAAAGATATATATTTTACTAAATAGTTAAGTTTAATTTCAGATTTTTACCCAATTTGGATCAGATTACCCAACCCATACATTTTCTCCCCCTATCACATGCCATACCCCCGACACTGGGAGGGTGAAAACTGACAAATGCCTCCTCCGGCAAATTTTCCCAAACAGTCGCCAATGCAACGCCACCAGGCATCCAACGCCCTCGGAGGAAAGCACCATGTACCCACTGATGCATCGACCAGCATTGCACTAAAGTGATGTGGGGAGAAAGGGCCATCTACCCACCCTGCTGAGAGCAAAGCCAATTGTGCTCTTCTGGGGCCCTGGCTGACGATGGCTAGCAGCATGACCAGGATTCGACCTAGCGATCCTCTGGTCTTAGGTAACGTGGCAGCGGCAGCAGGACCAAGAGGTTATATAGTTTGACAGTTTCAAAGAACTTTATTGATAACATGAACCATTTGAGTACAACTCTAATATTGTCTGAAATTGTGAACCAAATGAATATATTACTGTTAAATCATGAATTCTGTTTCCATTTGAATGGAGTTTCCATTTGTGTCACTGTTCAAAACATTGTAAGAGTAATAATAATGTCAGCTGAATGGGCTTGTTTTTACTCACATAAAATATAGGAAAAGAAAAGGATGGAGGAGAAGGAGACGGGAAGGAGGAGGGGGACTGTCTGATGGATGAGGTGAGCTTGCTCAATGTCATCTGTGAAAAAGACAAAGAGGATGTAATGTCTCCCTCTGCTGGTCTCAGTGGGGAGCCCATGCACAGGTCAAGTGCCTGCCTAAACAAACCACAATGTAGGATTTATCGATAAGCTTATAGCAGTATAGCAGAAATGCTCCCAGCAGAAGTACAGGGAATATATTTGAATAACGTAAATCACCATATCAGTGTAAATATAAGATATATGAGGTGGGAAGATTTTTTTTTTTGTATTTTTACATTTGAATCACAATTTATACTTTTGTGACACTCAAAATACACGCAAAAATAACAGGAAGCAAATAAGTAACAGTAAGATTGTATGATGCCCCTGAGAACATCAGCGTTATCATGAAAAACACATTTGTTAATCTCCATCTATTCAAATTTGGGTACATCCTGAAAATGTACAGCCAAAGTCATTCAAAACATTTCTATATATTTTTTTTCTCAACACTGGAATTATTATCTTATATATTATATATTATTTATTATATTATCTTTTTATTTATTTTTTAAATTAACATTCCTTTTCTCTCTATTCCCAACTGGTGTAAAGTAAAGTTTTAATGTCTTGTTAATAAACTGTTTCTCCCTCCTTTTTCATGGTTCCATTGGTTTTATTTATTTTTTAATCCCACATTATTGACATACTACATAACTCCATGTGTTCTTTCATAGTTTTGCTGTCTAGTATTAATATGTCAAAATAATACAAAGGGTTGAGGTGTGTACAAACTTTTAACTGGGACTTGTATGAAGGTATCTATTCTGCATTTTTTTTTTTTTTTTTTTTTGCTCTGGTCAGGAAGAGGTGTGACGATACCCAATTACGTCCTCCCATCCTGCTCCCTGTACCCACAGTAGAACATCAGGTTACCTGTACTTAATGTCCAGTGACTTATCACTGGAACATCTATTACATTCCTGCAAATGATCAAAGTCTTTCAAATGTTTAAAGATTTAAAGCAAAGTACCTGGCTTTGCAATATGAGGTATAATATTTTTTATATAATATATATATATATATATATGTATATATATATATATATATATATATATATATATATATATATATATATATATATATATATATATATAATATATATTTTAACATTTTAAATTATATGTAAGAATATATTTTAAAAGCATCACAGAATTTATTCCTAACCAATACAGGAAGCAATGCACTTAACATTACACTTTAAAGAACATCTGGGACCCATAACCTTTACATGCATTTTTTGTTTTGTTTTTCTGTTTAATACTCACCTTCTGAAGAGTGAGGACTTTTATTTTGGCACAACTCAAGTCTACCGTTTCGCTCCTGCTATTCGTGTACAAAAAACTGTGCCACTATAAATAAAACTTTATTATGTTGAAATTGTAATTATATATTCGACTATTTACTACTGACATTTTAAAAGTAACAAACATTACATTTATAAGTAAAGGGCATTTTTATTTAATTTTAAGAAATGTTAAGATTGTACTTATTTTTATATTATTCTATATTTTAAGAAATTAACTTAAAATATAACGTTTCAGCTTTAACTAGTAATAATTGAAACGAGTAATTGTGGCGATGTAGTTTTTATTTTTAGCCCAAATATTTCATTGTCTGTGGTCTGAAGAGTGTAATCTGTGAAGACCTTTATTTTGACACACATCTAAATGGTCCTATGTGTGTATTTTTTTGTTGTTGTTTTTGTTTTTTAATGTTTTGTTTCTATTTTCTACAATTAAACAGCTTATAATGAAGTCTGGAAAGTGAGGACCTTTATTTTGACGGAAACCGAGTCCGCCCAACCAGCGTTATCTGTCACTACTATTATTGGGGGGTTACAGATGTCTCAGCAGTGGGACAGACCCGAGCTGCCTTCCGCTGTGCTTATAAATGGGGTAGGTGTGAGAGCGGCCCCTGCTTACGGCCACACCACCCTGAGAACGCCCGATCTCGTCTGATCTCGGAAGCTAAGCAGGGTCGGGCCTGGTTAGTACTTGGATGGGAGACCGCCTGGGAATACCAGGTGCTGTAAGCTTTTCTTTTACCCCCTTTCTCTCCTTTTCACACATGTTTACACTCCATAGTGTTACATACACTGGTGTCTTTATAGTAGACGTTTTTATTTTGACACGTTTTTATAATATCCTGGATCCAGTGATCAATTAGCTACCAGCATTAGACACCTACTGTTATTGATTTATTTCCCCAGCACATTTTCATCTGCGAATAAGTGGGATTTGATCTGAGCTATATGTCAATTCCAGGTGTTTCCAGGTAAGTTATAGTGGGCCTCTTTCACCATCTAAGAAGAACAGCTGGAGAATAAAATAAGACCCATAGTTTCCGTCAAGTTTCTGCAGAGGAATAAAAGCTGACCAGTACGACCATCTGCTAGGCCATAGCTTCTCCTGATTTTCTCCAGATAAGTATTACACCCTGCTTCACATCAGTCACATTGTTTACCACAATTATATTCCCACACAATATGTACACTACTGTCAGGGGCACAACCAGGGATTTTGGGCCCCATAAAAAGATATTGCACTGGGCTCCACAACAGTTCTGCCGAAATACTCAACTAATAAATCAGTCACAGGCCCTTAGAATCGCCCATGCGGCGTCACTTCTACTGTTGTTTGCGCCACCATACAAACACTTATGTATACAGATTGTCCTCCATATAATGTAATATGTAATGTAATATGTACACTGTATATTATTGTCCTTGTATAATCTGCTTATTGCTTGTATATGTGCATCGTCTGTCTATTTCTATAGCACTAGAGGGAAACCAATGGCTGGATCCAGATTCCAGACAGTGAAGGCCCCCTCGATCCAGGTGGCTGGTCCTGGTCCTAAGTGGAGAAACAGGAGCTGCTGTACCGAAGGTAAGAGCTGTTCAACACTGGCTCATATCTGTTTATGTTATAAACACTAAAGGTAAAGGTGCACGTATTAGTCACTGTACAGCAAAATGTGTTCTCCGCATTTAACCCATCTGCAGTAAGTGCACACACACCCAGAGTGGTGGGCAGCCAACTCCAGCGCCCGGGGAGCAGAGAGGGTAAAGGGCCTTGCTCAAGGGCCCAACAGTGGCAGCTTGCCAAGCCCGGGAATCAAACCCACAACCTTTAAAAATGGGCTGCCCATATTGATATCCCATATTGATAACCCAGTGCTCTAACCGCTGAGCCACCACTGCCCAATCTTATTAATCTCATTACAATTTGATTTGTGGCTGTAATATCTGACCACTTTTAGAGTTTGCTGTAAATCCAAGAATCACATTTTCACATTTCAAGACATTTTCCTGCAGTCTCTTTGTAGAGTGACACTTTAAGCACATAGGGGACATAAGCAGGCCTAAAGAGGGTCTATAATCATGCACTATTATATAAGAGTTTTTACTATTATTAAAAGCAGTAAAAAAGTATCTTACCAATGACCGTAGAAAACATAGACAAGGCAACAAATCTCAAACCTGAAGCCACCACAGGTCTAGCAGATCTCCTGGCCTGTTGCAGTATAATGTGTAGCTCCGCCCATCCCTAAATGTTTCAATGACAGAGCAGCCTATTTTCCTCCTCATTTATCTCCTCTAAACTGTCTTTCTATCTCCAGTGTCTAAAATTGGCCCATTTTTTATATTCACTCCAAAAGCAGTTTTTAAAAGCTTATTCTGCTACATTGTAGGAAGGCGGAGTTACTCTTAGGATTTGGCTGGAAGAGACCATCTGCAGGACCTGCGCTGCACCCTTTCTGTTTCTGTGCACCCGAGTGGCTCAACGGTCTAATGCACTACTGCTATGGTCAGGGGTCACAAGTCCGAATCACGAGCCATGCCACTTTGCCATCAGAGAGGCCAAGCAATTGGCCAAGCTCTCTCCGGGTGGGTAGATGGCGCCCCCCCCCCCCCCCCCCCCCCCGCCATGCCCACATCACTCATCACAGACGTGTGTTGGCTGATGCGGTAGAGCTGGGGACCCCGTGCCTTCCTCAGAGCATGTCGGCTTCCCGGCAATGCCGCATTGGTGACAGTCAAAAAGAGCCATTGGCTGGCTTCGCATGTATTGGAGGAGACCGTCCCCTCCTAGTGTCGGAGGGAGATCGGAGGGAGACATGTGTTAAGTCCTTACAATAATTATTTATATGTGTTATATATATGTATATGTTTTTTTTGGTCATATTTCTTTATATTTTATATTTAAAGATCTAAAAGTGTTCACTGTGACAAACATGCAATGGTGGAGAAAACCAGAAAGGGGGCAAATACTTTATCACAGCACTGTACCTTCTTTTCAATATTTTTCTTTCTGTTTCTGTCCTCCAGAAATGAGCGTTGTTCTGTTACATGCCTTCTCTTGATGTGCTACTGTCCTGGCGCCTCCTCAGGAGCTCCCTGCAAGAGCAGTACATTGCATGGCAGACATCAGGAGACATCATATGTAAGGACATGACGTCCCAAGATAGCTCCGTCACTCCGCAGATGTCCTCAGATGCTCTTCAGACTAAGGCACCTCGCAAACACAGGCAGAAAAGCATCAACAAGGAGAGAGGTCACCTGTGCTCTGAGTGCGGGAAGAGCTTCGCTCAAAGAAGCAACCTCCTGATACACCAGCGGATTCACACGGGAGAGAAGCCGTATTCCTGCTTGAAGTGCGGGAAGAGTTTCATTCGGCAGAGCAGTCTGCAGCTGCACCAGGGAATTCACACAGGAGAGAAGCCGCATCGCTGTCTGCACTGCGGGAAGAGTTTCCGAGACCGAGGTAACCTTGTGGCACACCAGCACGTTCATACCGGAGAGAAGCCGCACAAGTGCTCGGAGTGCGGGAAGTGCTTTAGCCAGCCACGTTGCCTCCAGCTGCACCAGCGCACTCACACCGGTGAGAGGCCGTACGTCTGCTCGGAGTGCAGCAAGAGCTTTAAGAACTTGAGCACCCTCAAAACACACCAGCGCATTCACACCGGAGAGAAGCCGTATCAGTGCTCAGAGTGCGGGAAGACTTTTAATCAGCAGGGCAATCTCCAGCACCACCAGCGCATCCACACCGGAGAGAAGCCGTACAAGTGCTTGGAGTGCGGGAAGACTTTCTATCAGCAAGGGAATCTCCATCACCACCAGCGCACTCACACTGGAGAGAGGCCCTACGTCTGCTTGGAGTGTGGGAAGACTTTCGGCCAACAGAGTCACTTTTACATACACCAGCGCAATCACACTGGAGAGAGGCCATACGTCTGCCTGGAGTGTGGGATGAGTTTCACCAACGGAAGCACCCTCAACAAACACCAGAGCGTCCACACAGGAGAAAGGCCGTACCGCTGCTCGGACTGCGGCAAAGGCTTCACCCGACAGAGTGACCTGACCCTACACAAGCACATTCACACAGGAGAGAAGCCGTATCGCTGCTCGTACTGCGGACAGGGGTTCAGACAGGGAGGATCCCTCCGGATACACCAGCGTGTTCACACGGGAGAGAAGCCGTACTGCTGCCAGGAGTGTGGCAAGAGCTTCAGTCGGCACGGTCAGCTCCAGGTACACCAGCGCATTCACACTGGAGAGAAGCCGTACACGTGCTTGGAGTGCGGGAAGAGCTTTAATCAGTTCAGCAATTTGCATAAACACAAGCGTGTCCACACGGGAGAGAAGCCGTACTACTGCTCGGAGTGCGGGAAGAGCTTCCGGCTTTCTAACTCCTTAAAGACACATCCTTGCACCAAGAAGGAAGCAGAAGGTTGATCTTGAGTGGTGGCCAAATGTTTGTAGACACCTGCTTCTTCAGGGTTTCTTCTGAAATCAAGGGTCTTAATAGGGGGGCTGTCCCTCCTTTTTTGTTGCAGTAACAGCCTTTACTCTTCTGGGAAGGCATTACACTGAATGTTGGAACATTGCAGTGGGCTATTTGATTGCATTCAGCCAATAAGAGCATAACTGAAGTCAGGGACTGATGTTGGATGATTAGTTCTGGATCACAAACACTACGAAGTCTTCCCAAAGGTATACATGTATGGTCAGGAGTATGGTCAGGATGTCGAAGGAAACACCTCCCCACCCCACCTTATCCCTCACTCATCCCGAAAGTATTGGATGGAGCACCAACCTTCATTCCTGAGAACACACACCTGTTATTAGGCATGGTGCCAATAGGTTCCCTAAAGAGTCCTATTCTATTGGGAATACTTCTCTACAAGGACTAGCCAAGTTGTGTGTGCGCATTGGCACATCTGTGTCAGCAAAGGGTGCAACTTAAAGTAGCTGAATACATTCATAAGGAGGGGTGTCCACAAACATTTTGACATATAGTGTATTTTGGTGAGGTCAGTCTTATGTCAGTTCAGTCAGTAGCATTGTTGGCTCAACATGTAGCAAAATTCATATTTCGCTATTAATGAAAGTCATTTGTCATGTCTTGTTAACAACAGAGAAAGAACTACACTATCAAGCCCTCCTTGCAGTCCTGTTGACCGTTTTTCCTACATACTTCAGTTCTTTTATGTGCTTTTTCTTATGTTATTCTCTCTGTAAACATAAAGTTTGAATGCACTTGGTGTGTTTTAATAGTTACATGGTGGACTTTGTGTAGCACTTACCCTGTCCTGTAATAAAGCTTTTTCTGTTCTATCTATTCTGTAATGTATTGTACAGTATGCTCTAAATCCATTGCCACCATAGCTTAAAACAAGCTGTATGTAAGTGGACCAACTTTAAAAATATAAGTGCAGCATGTCATTTTAGGTTTTTAAAAACTTGACAACACAAATCTGTAATTTAATTGGCTGCAGTCCATGATTAATAATTGAGAGGCACCCCGATTCTTGTGCTCTAGTCTGTATTGATGTTTTTTTTTCTCATGACATTTGTTACAGACAAAGATCTTAAAAAAGAACCTACACCGCCCAGCTACTTCATTAACACCACCTCATTGTTTTCACACTCAGGAGCGCTGTGTGTGTAGTTGTATTATTACAGACTGTAGTCCATCTGTTTCTCTGTGTAACATATGGGTTGGAGCAGGCTGTGTGTGCAGAGAGACTTTATCAGGGCAGACAGAGGTCAGGAAACAGGCAGGCACGTACAACTCATATCAGGCATGTCATTAATCCGGGTCAAAGCACAAAACAAAGGGTCAAAACCAAAATAACCAGCAAAGCACCAGGAACACATTATAACTTCACAAAGAGCACCCGAAACTGAGGCGCTTAAGAGTCCAATCAATGAACAGCACCTGTGTGCTGGAGATGAGCCTCAGGTGAAGGGCGGGGCTTAGCCCATTCACACTAGAATGCATACATGATCCTATGCATGAGCTCCCCACTGAGTCCAGCAGAGAGAGGGATTACACTCTGCATACTGTATTAGCCTCCTTTCACCTTCAGTTCTTCAGTGGTCAGGACCCCTCCACAGGACCACCAAAGAGCAGACAGCACTGCAGTGACACTGACATGGTGGTGATGTGTTAGTGATTGTGTGTTGCGTTGGTACGAGTGAATCAGACACAGCAGTGCTGCTGGAGTGTTTAAACACTGTGTCTGTCCACTCACTGTCCACTCTATTAGACACTCCTACCTAGTTGATCCACCTTACAGATGTACAGTCAGAGACAGAATCTCTGTATCTGCTGCTGCAGAGTTTTTGTTGGTCATCCTCTAGTCCTTCATCAGTGCTGACAGGACGCTGCCCAAAGGACGCTGTTGGCTGGATATTTCTGGTTGGTGGACTACTCTCAGTCCAGCAGTGACACTGAAAGGTTTAAAAATTCGTAACTCGTACCAGCGCAACACACACTACTGCTTGCTGTTTGTGACTGGAGATTGGACAATTGATGTTAAGAAGGTAGATAGTGTTATAAACATGTAACAGTAAAGAAACAATAGTTTCCAGTTAATTATGAGGATTTTAGGAGTTAGCCAGACTGATCTAAGATGAGTAGAGAAGCTGGTTAAGCTATCCTTTGGTAAACTACAGCTAGATAGAGGTGATTAGAGTGCATCTTAAACCATCAACCAGTAAAGGTATTGTTACTAAAGTTAAGTAATGACTCAATTAGCAGTTATAGTTGCTTCCAAAAGTTAGCTTGGGCAGAAAAAGTAGTAAAAAAAAGTATCAGGTCAAAAAAACCCTCAGGTTTTGAATTCTAATGGACCTGCAGTGAATCTAAGTGTAAAGCAGGTGAGGTGCTCTCACTCGTCTCTGAATCTAACCCCTATGATAGTAGTTGCTACCTAGTAGACCTGCTACAGGAGTCTTCAGGACTCCTGTATCCTTATATTGTTCTGTTTTTATCTTTTTTGAAGAGAAAATTGGCAAATAATCCATCAGTTCAGATCAAAATCATTAATTTAATTCAGTTTAATTCATCATGGTCATAAATCAGCTTTCCAGAAATGTAGATCCAGACCCCTAATGAGTGTCACTGAGGACAGTGGTGGCACAAAGAGCTCTTTAAGGGCATTAGGAAGAAACAGAGGAACAAGGTTCTCCTCTAGACTGCAGCAGATAGTGGAGAGTGGATCACACAGTTTGAGCTGTAGTTCCTCGGCTCTGCAGTGTTGGCCTTGCTGTGTGTCAGACAGTGTGTGCAGTACCTTTCTATCAGCGAAATGTCAAAAACGTATCAGGACAGGATGTTCTTTCTTAATCTACTTTGCTGACACGAACATCTCTTACAAGTGTTGATGTTGACGGTCTGAGCTACAGCACCAGTGATCAGATTTCGAGAACTGGTGGAGGAAACAGTCTAGCTTAAATCATGAGGAACTAAAGATACAGAAATCATCATGCTATCATTAAGGGATAACAGTTACAAATATAAACACTGAATAGAAAGTGTCATTTTCTCACAATTTACATGTAAAACTAATGTAAACATAAAATTATTTGAACTGATTAATCATTTGCAGCATTTGGCTGATAATCCTATCTATAGCAACTTACACTATATGTCCAAATGTTTGTGGACACCCCTAGCTAACTTGTGCTTAGCTAATGATTTATTTATTAATATTGACATTTCCTTAATTCAATTTTAATTACATTTCTCATATTCAGAAACTAGATTAAAGCTAAAAGCTTTCCTATGAAAAAAGATAAACACAAAAGTTCATTAGAAGGTTCTTAAATGCATTCTACAAAAAATCAAAAGTCTAAATTATATTATAAAGATGTTCTTAAGGCACATGTTTTCTTATTTAGGCCAATTGTTACATAGTCTTTTATGTTGCATTTCACAGCCCATCATAAACAATGCAAAATAAGTAATAAAAATGTCCATTAACAGAGGAAAAAACAAAACTAAAAGTTCAAACATTTTCAGTAAACAAGAGCTAGAGGTGAATTTAAGAATAATCTCCACTTTATATCCAGTTAAATTAGACTTTAATTCTCATAATTCAACTATTTAAACTGATTTTAGAGGCGTACTGTAGGACAGGTGTGAGGCTATCATAAGGTTAAGAACATTTTTGAGAATGCTACCCTAACAAAAAATAAATCTTGGTTGACTTTTTTTTTTTTTTTTTAGCATATTTTATTTAGTTAATAAAAAGCACACCTTATAAAAGTATGTATATAGAAAGTATGTAATCTTTTCTAGGGGTGGACACTGGTTTAATTTCCGAAATCCACATTTGGAAAGGAATATTGGTGTCAGGTTTCCAGGTCTGAGCAACACAAATTCTAGCTGCTATTAAAAAGATTTCAAAACATTTTAAAGGTTAGAATAATTTAAAATGGTAAAATGACTCAATGGGCAAACTTTTTTTTTATCTAAAATGAAAAAAGTGAATGAAGAAAATTCAGAAAATTCTTTAAAAGATTTTTAGACAATATTAGTATAATATAATATTAGTATAATATTAGTTCATATTAACTTTTTACTGAATCATAAAATTAAGAATACATTTATGTATATATTAATTTATTAATCAAATGAATTATTAATACATTTATGTATATATTAATTTATTACTTAAATGAATTATTAATTGATTTATGTATATATTAAGTCACATATGTGAATCCGTCCTCTGATTGGCGGATATGTTTAAAGGGGGCGTGTCTTTCAGACGTTTTCGTGACGCAGGACGTAGCTACGCACTGACCAGCTACAGAAGCCGAGCTGCTCTTGTATTTACCATCACAGTTGCCCTCGCTAGCTGAGCTGGCTGTCGAGACATTTTAAGTAAACCACGCGTTTTTCGAGTTAATATTGTGCTTAATTATTACAGTGAGCTACTAATTAAACACGTTATGTCGGTAAGTTATGGTCGAGAGAAAAGATAAGTTTGGCTAGTCGAGGTGGCGAGTCGCTAACTTAGGCTAACGCTAGCACTAACAGTTAGTTACTGAAGGCTACATGAGGGGAAGGACCGGTCCACAGTAATATTTACTCCGGATACATGAGCCTTTTTACATGTTTACGATAACTGCGGGCAGATCTTTCACATAAACGTTGTATTTTAGCTCGTTAGCTAGCTAGCTGTCCCCGGCTATCTTTCCATGGCAGCCTGTAGGGACTCGGAGCGGACGGGTATGCGGGAGAGTCCAGCCGGGTCTGTAGGTCTGGAGAAGGTGGGAGATCGGGAAGGCACCCTCAGGGAAGTTGCTGAAAATGGCGTGTTGCAATGCAAAGACAGGGACGTCGACGGTGAATCTGAGAAAACTGGGGATAACGAAACGTGTGATGAAGAACTAGCACTAGACCAAGAAGGAGGAGGAGGAGGAGGAGGAGGAGGAGAGAAAGAGGTCCAAAAGAAAACAGCTGATGAAGAGCTGGATCCTCGAATACAGGTACCCCTGTTTGTGGACGTCCCTTATAATCACCCATTGCTGATACAGAAGTGTAAATGGCAGCTTGTCTAGTCCCTGTAGAGATTTACTGCCAATAGAATAGGACTCTGGTGCAGATAAGCATGAACCTAGACCACCAGACGTGGGCTAGAGGGGTATAAAGCCCCCTAGTATTGAGCTGTGGAAGGACTGTGTTCTCTGCAATGATGGTGGTGCTCCATCTAGTACTTTTGGGATATGCAGGGGAGTTGGACTAACGCTCTAGTCACTGAATGCAATCAAATACTCACAGCAATGTTCCGGTAGCAACTCTAGTAGAAGGCCTAGAGACAGTTACTCCAACAAAGGCGGGATAAATGAGCAGGTGTCCCAATACTTTTGTCCATTTTAATGTAACTTTAGCTGCTATCGATGTCTAACTGAATAATTAACATGGCAGAAAGCCATGAAACTAAACCTGCTGGCTACTCTTAATGAATGAGTTCAGCTACTACACAGACACAGGTCAAACAGGCTGTGCACACAAAACTTGTATGACTTCCACAGACAAGCATTGTTAAGAGAGCAGTGGGTCCCAAACCTAGTGCTGGAAGGCCACCTGCACTGCATAGTTTATACCCAGGTGATCAAACCAATCAGCTGTTAACAAGCAGTGTCTTAGAGCAGACAACCACAGTACATGGCAGGGCAGGGGCTTTTATACGACCAATATTGGGAACCACTGACCTAAAGCAGTCAAAAACCTACAGTCAAGCTAGAGAGCATTGCATTCCCTGGAGTGAAGAATCTCCATCCAGTGCCTTTGGGACTGGTTGGGTGGCCATCTGTGATCCACAACTAAACATCCGACTGAATACAATCAAATCCTTCCAGAAATATTTCAGTGTTTATTGTTAAGCCTTCCCAGAAGAGCAGAGGTGGTCACAATTTATGCCATTGATTTTGAAGGAGACATCAGTTGACTGAACGTCTACAGACTTTGGAACAGGGCTATAGGTCCATGACTAAGCTTGACCCGACATCCATTAACCCTGTTGGCATCTGTTGTATCCACCTAGCATTATTGAGCTTTCAGAACATTATGAAGATCCATCAAGAAGATAAATAATTTATGTGACACTCTTGTGCTTCGTTCAGGAGGAGCTAGAGAACCTGAATGAAGCCAGCGAGGAGATAAACCAGCTTGAGTTGCAACTCGATGTAAGTCTGACATCATAGTATTCCTGCTTGAGAAGTATCAAGTGCCAGGAACACAGCAAACGGATTTATTAAAGTGCTGAACAGATGGCTTTGGTTGTGTATGTGTATGTATGAGTGTGGCACTCTGATACTGACATCCATTAACCCTTTTGGCATCTGTTGTATCCACCTGCAGCTCTATTACTGTTTTAGAGGATTTGTTGTTATAGCAAGTAATTGATTATTCATGTTCTGTTTGTGTCACTTCTGAAACCTGGTGTGACTCAACCTTTACACAATGGATTGCTCATGGCATTACGGTCATTTCACTCCTTTAGGAAGCGCGATCAAGCTACCGGAAGATTCTTACAGATTCAGCTAGAAAGCTCAATGCACACAGCTCCCAACTGGGCACCTGCATCGAAAAAGCCAGACCTTATTATGAGGCACGAAGATTAGCGAAAGAGGTAATTAAACTCTTATGTATGTTCTTGTGAAACAAAGATGAGCTTTAAAATAACACTTATTCAGCTTAACTATAACATAGTCTGTAATACAATGTCTTGGGTCATTAGGTAACCAACTCCTGGTTGGTCCTGTCCCCTAATGCTTGGTGGTTTTGCTATGCACCTCTTAGGCCCAGCAGGAGACCCAAAAGGCAGCTCTTAGCTATGAGAGGGCTGTTTCCATGCACACGGCTGCCCGGGAGATGGTGTACGTGGCAGAGCAGGGCCTTGCAGCTGACAAGACTTTGGATCAGACCTGGCAAGAGATGCTCAATCATGCCACTGCAAAGGTACCTGCCCTATAAACTGCTTTGTGGAGCTCTTGAAAGTGGCTCTTTTAAATAGGAAATTTTTTTTGTTGGCAATTGGCTTTTGCTCTTTTTTGGGCCTTTGATCTCAGACATCTTGGCTCCCCTATTATGAATATTATTACATATGATGGGGAAATAAATGCTGGGAAATTGTGATCTCTGAATAGAGTCTTTTTAATAGTATGCTTTGATAGACTGTGGAAAGGAATGCATATGTTGCTTTTTGTGGGTAATTTCTGGCCTGAATGTGAACTGAACTGCATTAGAAAGTGGGTTGTGTTTGTATTGTTTTCAGATACACAAGTTGAATGTTGAAACAGTAAGATGATCCTTGATTGTTTTTGATACTGTCAGGTGAATGAGGCAGAGGAGGAACGGCTGCGGAGTGAGCGAGAGCACATGCGTGTCACTCAGCTGTGTCAGGCAGCCGAAGCTCGTGTGCAGACACTGCAGAAGTCTCTCAAGAGGGCCATTATCAAGTCTAAGCCTTATTTTGAGCTCAAGGCTCAGTTCAACTATATACTGGAGGTCAGTTTGACTACACTCTACCCTATGTGGCATGTGTTCAGACATCAATTGTGCAGTGTGATATGGTGAGATAATAAGAACACATAAAATTTTATTGTGCAGTTTTATCGTTTCTGGGTATGCATGATATGATTCCACTTTCTTAAAAAAAAACTTTGTAGTCTGAAGATTTAAAGTTAAGTAATCTTCTTACTGTCAAAATCTCTTTTATGGTTCAGGCAACTTAAATCGTTTTATGTGTCAAACATAAAGAGGATTCATTCCCTTCTTTGCTGCCACCAAATCTGGCCAAGTCAAAATCTAATGAGACTCCCTAACCAGAACATAAATAAACAACATGAAACTACTGGTTTTCATATTAACATATAACATATTGTAATAAGTGTAGCATTTTTGCACGGACAGTTTGAATCTGTGGTCCCATAAGTAACACAACACACCACTGTGTTGCACACACCATGAAGAAATGAGCAAGCAGGCAGACGTATTTCATACATCTGTTGTCCCTTACAAAAAGAGGAAAAGGTGAGTTGCATAACTTTGTGGAGGACACTTTCACAAGACCACTTGGAGTTGGTTTTTGAGCTACAGCTCCTCATGTGATAAAAAACAAAACACAAATTGTGACGATTGTCTTGAATTTCTAGTTGCTGGGACTTTGCTAATCAGTCATCTTGATTGTTGCCATGCCACCACCCAGAGATATGAGTAATCTGGTAAAACTGATGTAGGGGTCATAAACTGTAGACGTTTATGACGCCTGCAGAAGTTGCGCAAAAATTGATCCGAGGATGTTGTCCTTTGGAATTGCACTTGTGTAACATCCTCTGTTCTATCTGTTTTCACATTTGTGTGAATATGTTGTACTTCTGTGTCTTTCATTTTTCAGGAGCACAAATTAAAGGTAACTGACTTAGAAAAGCGTGTGACTGAAGTGAAGAAATGCTACTCCATCACTCTACGCCGCCTGGAGAAAATCAGTGAAGAGATCCATGCCCAGAGGGGAGTGAACCATTCAGAAGAAGGATCTAGAAAAGCCTTTGATGCACGAAGTCCTCCTGTTGGAGCAGAAGCTGTCAGTAGCGCAAGGACCGAAGAAGGACTCTATGGCGTCCATACCAAGTCAAATGATTGGGTGGATGGCCAGGAAGGTGTGACTAAGACCATGGAATGGGTGGAGAAGCATAGTGAGTCTTGTTGGTGGGAGAAAAACAAAGAAAGAACGACAAGTGGAGAGGTGGCAGGTTCAGACTCCACCTCAGTTGTTAGCTTTAAAACCATCGCCTCTGACTTGGAAAAGTGTGACTCTGTGGAGCACCTGGGCCAGCTGAGTGACACCGTCAGTCTCTCAGGAGAGGAGGAGGAGAAAGGGAAAGAGAGGGATGCAAAGAAGGGAAGAATGATGCATGGAATGGACAGAAAGCTGGACATTTCTGGAAAGGAGAAGCAAGAGCAGTTCCTCAAGCAGCACCAGAGAAGTGTGAGTTTGTGAGTGTGAATTGACGGTCCTGAATCTTTTCAGTTTTGTTTGAAGCAAATCGCTTTGTCACATTTGCAGCATGATGTCAATCACCCCAGAAATGAAATCTCATATTTGAGTTTGTGTTGCTTATTATACCACAGCAGGAGTCATGAGACGACAGTAGATGATGCTTTCGAATAGTTACATCAAGTTTCTCAAACGTGAGGCGGAAATAGTAAGACGTTATCATGTATATTCCAACCACCCTGAACAGTATTATCCATCTCTTTATCACTTTCCCACATCTGTGGGAGTATTAGCTTGCTCTATAGTTTGTGCTTATCTCACAATTGGATACAGTTCAGACTGTGCTGTAGGGAAGTGATTAGGTTGAGGAGATGGACTTCTTGGAGATAATTGTGATGAAGATAATAAGTGATCGAGATGGACTCAAACCCATCCCAAGTCTAAAGAAATACAATACAATACACTATAATAATATGAAGCAGCCTAAGTAAGTAATTACAGTGCTGTTAAAAGCATATTTCTTTTGCAGCTTGCTCAGAAAGTTATTGGCGGAAGAGCCCTGGGATTTTTGTTGCCATAGTTTACTCTTGCTGTTGATTGTAACAAAAGAACCTGTGAAGGACTTTACTGAGGCTGTGATTACACTCTCATTTGATATGTGCTTTTGTTTTTTGTAACAAAAACAATATTTTGTAACCCTCTGATGCATTTGGCATACACAGGCGATGGTCTGACGGATAGTGTTGAGAAGCTGACAGGATTCACTGCAGTCATTTATTATAAAACATAAACTGATAATGTGAACATAGCCTAAACGTCCTGTGGAATCTCTTATTTTGAAAGGCCGTAACACATTTTTGGTCATTTTAGCAATAAAGAATACAGACTTAATTATTAGAAGATAATGTTTGGGGTGAACGACAGCATCCATTAGATGTGGTTAAAAAGTGATTTGCTTGAAAAAGGATAACGAACCTATCCTTAATCTCCTGACCGTTTTATTTGAAGCAGTTTCTTCCAGCTGAAGTCGTTTGAATCGTTCAATGAACAGTGCTTACCTTGTTGCCTTTTTTACTTGCGTATTTTGATAGATATTTAAGTGTCTGCGTGCAAGCACATACATATACACACACTCACAACTTGCATATATAAACTGACAGGGACCATACAGACGATTAAAAAAAATAATAATCGATGTTTAAAAACTGACCAAATTGCCATCACACTATGTAGTATACGCTGTCATTTTATATTACAATAAGAATGAAATGTGCTAACAGTGCAAATTGGCATGTTTCAGCATTGAAAAACTTGCAAAATACTACGCTTAGGATTGCAAATGGAAACTGACTGACTGGTGTAGGTGAACACTTTTAGTCACAGCTGCTAAAACCCAGTAATTAGCTGCCAGTGAATTCAATTTACACCTCCTTAACCCCGACAGGCTCTATGTCATAAGTTGCATGAAGCTGATATTTATGACGTGCTTGCTGTTTGAAATCGCCTTAACAGGACACCTAATCAGAGAGAGTGTGTGTGTGTGTGTATAAAGAATAGTTTGAAGGCAAATGCATCTGTTGTATTCTCCTTATATTCCTTTTCCATTATTTTGTTTACACCCAGCTCGTAAGCAAGCGGCTAATCCAGCAGGCTTGCTTTTACTGACAATAGTAAATGGCTTTACAAGCACTACTGTAGATTTTCTGAATGAACCCATATATCCAAAACCCACAGCCCAATACACACTCCCTTCTTTCAGGATAGGAATGAGGGCATGCAGTGCAGAAGCATGAATCAGCTTTGGTGTACAAACACTTGTAATCATGTAGTCATAAATACAGATTCAGTACAAACACTGATGCTCACATTATGATCATATTCATATTGGTGATTACCGCTTGAACACTTTCCACATACTGCTGTTACTGTCCTTACAAACAGCGTCAGCCTTACTCCATAGCTCTCTTATTTCGCTGTATTTATATTCTAACTGTAAATTGTTAGAGAAGCTTTTTGCGTTTAGTTGGAAGTCAGTGGATTGTCATAGGCCTGCCTAGATTACAAGCAGAATTAGTACTAGAAATCAGCATGTAGTAAAACACCACAGCTTGTGTGCATCCATAGCGCCTGCTCTGCGTTAGGTGTAAGCATTGTTTTGACTGCAATATCATTACATTCACTTGAATCTTATTATTTTATCTGAATATTTAGTCAATGTTTTTTGTTTTTCTCCAAACGGAACAGCTGACAAAACCAATGTTGATGTATTTTGCTTTCAACTATTTATATTTGTATATTATTACATTTTAAGTGATATTATGAATCATGAATCAACTGACTGGAAAAAATCTTTTGTTGTTTAAAAGCTTGTAATAGTTGTATATTTTGGAATTGACTCTCCTGTCTGTATACGCTAGACGTCCGTCCTTGTTTTGTAATGTAATGTTTTCCTTAAACATGTTTTCTATGCATTTCATTTAAAAAGCCTATTCTCTTTCTGTATCAGAGTTGAAGAGTGTTCTTCATGAAGATGTGCATGAACGTTGCTTATGCATTGTCTGATGGAAGAATAAACTACTTGGCTGTGTAAACTGGTTTGTAGGTGTTTTATGTGTTAAATATTATAATTATTTAAACTTTATAAATGTATGTTTTGATCAATGTCCAAATAGAACAGTTTCTGTAATGGGGATGTATGAGTATGAAGAACCTTTCCATCAAGAAATCACTCATTTCTTACAGGAACAGTTCCTTAGAGATCCATCAGTGGCTTTTCTTTTATTTTTAAGAACTGGATCTCTAACAGAGCAAGTCTCAACCCTTTCCATTAATGGTAGCATTCTTCCCTATTTGTTTGTCAAATTGTATGCATGGCTATATTTGCATATTCCCCTTCTTGTGAAGCCTATCTGAAAGTATGTGTCCGCTCAAGCAGCCATCATTCGAGGTGTATCTACTACTCTGACTCTGATCTATTAACATTGTCTTCTTAAAAGATCATGTATGTTTTAAAGTGTACCATCCATACTATATACATTGATCCTAATACCGTGTAGGTCCCCTCCGTGCTGCCAAAACAGCTCTGACCCCTTGAGTCATAGACTCCACAAGCATGAACTTTTTTTTCAGCAATGTGTTCTTCAGTAGCTCTGCTGTGGGATTGCCTTAGGTGCCTATGATCCTGTCCCTGGTTTACCGGTTATCCTTCCTTGGAGCACTTTTGGTAGGTACCTGGCTCATTCTGGAGATGCTCTGATCCAGTCATGTAGTCGCTGCAATTTGGCTCTTGTTAAAGACCACTTTTACACCTGACTAGTACCTTGACTGTATCCTGATAGGATTTTAGCCACATGCATTTACGCTTGGTTTGGTCAAATTACTGTCAATTATTACAGGTCTTGGTTATACTAGAAGGGGGTTCTAGTCCTGGGAGGGGTTTGATTGTTGAATGCATCTTGGAGAGTTGGGTGCATTTACACTTGTGGTTTTATGTGTCTTAGCTTTATCCAGATATAACCCTGATACTCAAGAGGGATGCAGTGACCAAGTATAAACAGGCTCAAAGTGTATAAGGTCAACATATATAACACATCAACTTCAAGAACTGACTCTTCACTTCCTGCCTATAATCTAAATCCCACCCTTTCCCCACCTTTGTGGTTTTAATGTTATGGCTGGTATATCTGCTTATACAGTATATATGAAGTATGCATAGATAAATAGATAGATCCATGTGCTGCCATAGTAAACAACCTGAATATTACTGTATGCCAGCTGTCAGCCATAACCATGACACCTTATACAGGTGAAATTAATAGCACTGATTATCTCATATCTTGATTTTCTTAGTGCTGGACAATGTTCTGCAAAACTCAATCCAGTCGAGCATCTGCGCTGAACTCTGCAGGATCTGCTGCTAATGACACCTTCAGAGGTCGTGCGGATTCTCCATGCCTCGACAGGTCAGAGCTGTTTAAGTGGCACAAGAGGAATCTATGCAATATTTGGCTTGTGGCTTTAATGTTATGGCTGATGCTGTGTTTCAAGGTGTTATTTATATCACCCCTATCTCTCAACAGGCCGGCCTTTTCTCAGAAAACTAAGTCAGGATCTTTCCACGGCCCCACAGAGAGAAAAGGAGGCTGACGTTTGTTCTACACTGTTGCAGAAGTCATGCCGCGTCGCTGACGTTCAGTCCTGGGACTAGCTGTGTACCTGAATGATGAGTACAAGGACAAAGCCTCATCATTCTTTCACTTACCACCGCCTGTGTCTCCCTCCAGTAGAGAGCTCTTCCTATGTATGAGATTAAAGATTAAACTGTGGATGAGAAAGCACGCTGAGGTACAAGGAGCCTCGTTTGCAGTCCAGATATGTTCATTGTTCACTGAAAAGCAATGGAAATTGAGTTGGATCGTCTAAAGGCATAGAAAGCTTTCCAATTAATGGGCTTTGGAACAGTGGAGTTACATTCTCTGGCGTGTTGGAGCTTCATTAAAAGCCTTTAGTAGGAGCTGGGGTGGCATTTGTGATCCAGAACTAATGATCCAACATGTGCCTGACATCCTTAATGCTCTCGTGACTGAATGCCAGTAAAGCCTCACAGCAATGTTTCAACATCTAGTGTGTGGTTGGTGTGGCGCAACAGATAAAACCACTAGCTGCCAGTGAGCTATTACACCATGTGGGAGACTAGGGTTCGATTCCCAGTCTGGGTGACCGTATGCTGCACTACACCAATAAGAGTCCCTGGGCAAGACACCTACCACTACATTGGCCCTCCTCTGTAATACGAGTAACCTTGTAAGTCGCTCTGGATAAGAGCGTCAGCTAAATGCCGTAAATGTACAATGTACAAATGTAGTGTAAAACCCTTAATTGTAAAAGAATTGTTGGATGACCAGGTGTCTACAAACTTTTGGACATGTGCTGTGGTGAAGACAGATGTTTTTCATCCTGTGAAAACTGATGCACCTACACAGTGATCACACAGTTATAGATGTGACAAATAATATTTAATTTAGTTTGATGATTTTAGGTAATTTATAGTGGTTTACCATTAAATTCTAGGTTCTAGAGAAATTACAGTCAGAACTTTTCACAGTGGTGCTGTCAGGGGCCAAACATCCAAGGTGTAGAATTTCCCTTTTTCCCAACTCATAGAAGCTAAATTTCAATATACACCATCATTCATTTCTGAGCCTGAGATGTTGTGTTGTGACAGTTTTATGATAGTTCTAAAATGAAGGAGGTTTATAATCAACTTTAGACCTATATACCATATTCAGTGGCTTGAATGTAATCGTATATTTGAGCTTTTATAGGAATTAAACTAAAATGTACTTCTATAAATTACCAATGTGAAAAAAAAAATATTTACATTTCAAACACATTGCATTTCATTCCAAAATTCACACACTGACATGCATTTCAGAATATATCGCCTATACAAGTGTAGTAAAACATACAGGGAAATATTAAACAGTCAAATATACAATTAACATGGCCAAGATATGTTTCAGTGGTACAGATACACAGCAAAGACACAGTTGGGCCATTTAATACATATGACATTTATTTTGTTTTTTAAACCAAGAAAAGAAATTAATTATATATATATATATATATATATATATATATATATATATATATATATGATGAGAGAATAGATGGAAGAGTAGGAAGGAGCTTGTAACATACATTATCAGATGGGTTTGATTTGTTGGTTTTGGGCCACAGCAATATACAAGTGCATATACCTGCCTAAGTAACTATGCTGGATTTAATATATATAGTAGTAGCGTAGTTGCTTAGGCGGGTATTTGCACTTGTATATATTCTTGTATCTCTCTCTATATATATATTCATTGGCCAATTTCATTTTTAAATACAGTTTTGAAATATCTATATAAATTTAACAGATACACAGAACATATTGCAAATATTTTTGTATAAATACATTTTTGAATATATATATATATACTTTTCAGTCAATGTGACTATAAATCTTCAGCAGAGGACTGTATTCAGAAAAAGTAAAGGATGAAAAGTGAGTGAACCCTGGATTTCTGCACTAAGAAATAAAATAAATTATAAATTGAATGTTTATATATTTTCAGTTTATATAAGTTCAGTTTATATAAGTTCAGTCTTGGACATCATTATCTTTAAAGTCTTTACACTATTATTATCTGTAATCATTTTTTTAACATAACTAAACCCTATTCCAGTTAAATCCTCACCCTTGGTCACACTGCCTGGACAGGCTGGACTTGCCCTTTAGGTCTGAAGGATTTCTCCCTCTGACGCAGCGAGATAAACGGGAACAACGTGACACTTCATCACGAAAAGCAGAATCTTCTGCTATCCTCAATTATTCATCAGCCATGTATAAATAGACGAAGTGCAGAAGATGAAGGGGGAAGAAGAAGGAAAGGGCGGAGAGGGGTGGAGAAGGCACCATCCATCAGCACACAGGAGATTTATCAGACGGCTGCTTTTTTTGGGGTCATTTTCCAGCCAGCCGGTCGATGTGTGACCAAAATAGAAACATTTGTGCTTATTAATATTATTCTTTTTTCATTATTATTATTATTACATATTTTGACGTACGTTTACGTCCCCTCGCGTGACGTCACCGGCGAGAGCGAGCGAGCGCGCGCGCGAGATGAGGGAGGAGGGAGGAAGAGGAGGAAGAGGAGGAAGGAGGAAGGAGGAGCGATGTGGAGTGTAAACTGTGTGTTTTTATGTAGCTTGTAACATACATTATCAGATGGGGTTGATTTCTGGGTTTTGGGCCACAGCAATATACGAGTGTAAGCCATTCATCCCTACACCCGCCTATGCAGCTACGCTGGACTTGCACTGATCTAAACAGCAGGGAGGAGGACAGTCATTAGTGGGGTATGATGTGAAGATCCACTGCACCGACCTTATTTATTTGCCCTCCTGAAGTGGATGGTGAAGGACGTTGCCCTCTCGGACCCTTTCATTCTTACGTCTGTGAGTAAATCAGTTTGGTGCTGATGCTGCTGCTGCTGCTGCTGCTGCTGATGTTGTTGTGTCTATGTGTGTGTATGTGTGTGTGTGTGTGTGTATGTATCCCCGTGTGGTGAGTTTGCCTTTCAGCCTCGTCCCGTCTGGCTAGTTGGTGCTGGTGCTGATGCTGTAGCTCAGCTCCTTGGCTTCAGCAGGGCACAGTTGTTTGTGACTGTGCTGAGTGCACAGATTCAAGTGCATTTGGCACCCATTTCTGCTCCAAGGATGATGATGGACAATTTCCACAGGCTTGACCTGCACTGACCTTAAGGCTCTTCCTAGAAACTTCACTCTAGGTCTACTGTCATGCTGTATTTGAATATGTGTATGAAATATAATCTAATATGTTCTAGCAAAACATATTGTTTGGTCTTGGACATACTTTCAATATGTTGTCATTTACACTGAGTCAAAATATCATGATGAATAGACCAATTAAAAATACTCCATATTGACTTAGGATATATTTTTTTGATTGGTTAGTGTAGTACTTTTTACAACTGACATTGTCACAATAGAATATTGTGCTGCTTTACATGAATCCAGTTAGAGGACAAGAGGCCAGCAAAGTATAAAACATCATAAAGACCCCCGCTGAGCCGTCAAAGGCGACAGTGGCAAGGAAAAACTCCTTCAGAGCTGGAGGAAGAAAACTTGAGAGGAACCAAGGGAGTCCCATCTTCCTCTGATCAAAACTACTTAGTCCACCACATAAGACTGTTCTCCTGCTCAGGTGTGCTGATATAATCATAGTATAATATTACTAATATAATCATAGCAGAGATGGTAAGAATGCTGACAGTAATGGAGGATTTTGCTGGTAAAAATAATAGTAGCGAATAGTTAGTAGGTAGACTAGATGTAAACATCAACATAGTCAGTAGGCAGATACCTGTAGCAGGAGGGTGGGCAGCTGGTCTGATGTAGGTCGTAGGGGAGCCCAGTGGAGTCAGACTGGACAAGTAGGCAGTTATTACCTGGAAGGAGGTAAAGCGATTTAGTAGAATTGTCATATTTAACACTGACTTCCATTGAAAGTTACATTTTCCTGTAAAGTTTCTGTAAAGTTGTCACTTGGCATGATAGTAATACAGTACTGTGCAAAACCACTTGAATAAATAGACTGAATTGAACATATCTGGGCAGTAAGGGGGGGTTTCGTGCATTTGCTCAGTAAAACACAAGGAATAAATATAAATAACATTCATACAGAAATGGGTAGTTTTCCATCACTGTTCATTAAAACATCTCCAAAGTTCTCTTCCTTCCTAGGAGTCTAGTATTATTTTTAGTTATCTTCCAACACCTGATTTGGTAAATCAGGCGAGTTGCTAATGGAACTGGCCTCATCCACGTGCTAGCTGGTCTGGGACGTCCAGGAGAAACCTGGAACCAAGCTTTGGTCTTTGGACTAGTTCACAAGATCTCAGCTACATTCTCCAAAATAAGACAGTCCTGTTCCTCTGTATTTATGTTTACCTGCATCTGTTTTAATGGGATCTGGAGTTTCTACAGTAAAACTCTCTTATTGCTGAGATTAATACTGTTTAATAATGTGCTCATGTGCTACACTTCTGCACAGTACTGTATATAATGGGCTAGTCTTGCTGTTCACACTGTAAAAGTGCAGTGCTGCAGTAGGTGAAACCAAACAGACTCTGAGTGGTAAGGGTGGGCTGATTGCTGGAATAGCGATAGTTCCAATACTGATGTTTCTTCCCTGGAAATACTAAGCCAGTGAGCACCAACTGACCATGGACTTCAATTGGCCCATTGTGCTGTTCACGTCTCTGACCAACATATGGATACCAGATAAAAAGGTGGTGGCCACCAAAGCCATTTAACAAGGGATTAAGACTAATCCTGGTCTACGTTTTATTTTCAGTAGAGAATCTCCATTCAGAATGCTGTGTAGTCCAGGCCAAGTTTAATCCCTGTTTGGGACACTGAGCCAAAGTCTGTCTAAAATATGCTAACATGCTCATTTCACAGCAATATTTACTGGTGTTTCGGTACTGGAAAGGGTTTTGGTTGGGTTTAATCTCAATCTAGTTGCTAGTCATTGTTTTTAACCACAGTTTTTAGAGCATTGTCTGGTGGCCTCAGGACACTTAATGGGCATTTTTTCCCAGCCGGCAGCAGGGCGGACGTTCTCAGAAACTGAATAAAAGAGTTGAGGGTCTGCAGTGTGGAGCTATTTTACAGTGCAACCTGAAAACAGACCATAATATCTGAACCTTTATAAAAGTCTCACTGAAACGCTCTGAAGCGCATTTAGATATATAGATACCCAACTCACAGCACATTCACCCACTATAAACCAGTTATTACACACCAGTAGACCAACAGCTACAGATATCAGTCCAGAGTGTGTACCACTACACACACACACACACGTGTGTCAGAGAATCACATAAGTGATTAGACTGCAGTGTTGTAAAGAAGCTGGGAGCTGATTGGTCAGGGAGGAGAGTTGGATTATAGACTGGATTATAAGATATTAAACACACTATAAAACAGTATTTTAAGAAAGGTCTCCACTAAACTAAATCAGTCAGTCCAGAACGTCTCATTATAGAAACTGAGACTAAAAATAAAGGAATTTTACTGAACTGATTAATCAGCAGCTCAGCTTATCGAAACTGTGTTGTTGTATTATTTATACAACACGAAGATCGGGTCGGTATCAGCTGATACTCAGCATTAAGAGACTCTGAGAATAAGAGAATAGTTTGGGGGCACAGTAACCTGATCAGGTCATCCCTAATTCTTATTTACATTTACGGCATTTAGCTGACGCTCTTATCAAGGTTACCCGTATTACAGAGGTGGGCCAATGTAGTGTTAGGAGTCTTGCCCAAGGACTCTTATTGGTGTAGCGCAGCATACGGTCACCCAGACTGGGAATCGAACCCCAGTCTCCAACATGGTGTGGTAGCTCAGTGGCAGGTAGTGGTGTTATCTGTTGCGCCACACCATTATTTGAGCAATATTTATATGTATATATGACAGATTTTATAAAATAAAGCTTCTTCTTCCTTCTTCTTTTTGTTTTGCTCTACTTAGTAATTCCCTCTGGCTTTGTCTTTTCACCTGTGCACTCGGTCAGCAAATTAAACTGCAGCTGGACTTCTGCTTACAAATCACCTACAAGGTTGTAACAGCTTAAATTAATGCAAGTAGCTCATGCTGCTCATGTACTTTAGGTAAACAGAGCTCATAATGGGGTGGTGCTAGGGCCTTAACAAGACAGTTCGAGTGGTTTCCCACAGAGCTGCGTGATTGTGGACGTGGAGCCACAGGATGAGCTTTTTAAACTTTAACCAGTCTCTTCTGATCCTCACCTCAGAGTGTGTATCACCCACTGCGAGCCTGGAATGCTCTAATGTCCTCTCTCACTCTCGCTTTCTCACTTACACTCTCTCTCTCTCACACTCTCTACCTGCCTTTCTACTACCAGTCTGGCAGCTTGTCTTCTGTCTTTGGATTTATATTGATTTCAGTAGGGAGTGTGCCTGTTTCCGCCTGTAGTAAAATAGACACAAAATAGAATAGTAATATAGTTAAATAGAAAGACAGTAATACATAAAACAGAAATGTTGTATGTATGTGAGGTAAGTTTCTTTATTCCAAGTCATTTTGGAACATTTCTATTCTATTTGTTTTATTGTGTTACAGTGACTAAATATATAAATATATGTCAGGCCCTCGTAATCGCACCCTCACCCGGGGCAATTTCGATCAAATCTCCCGTTTTTTTACGTTCATGTGTGTCGATTCACTGACTCAGTTTGTTTATGTTCATGTGTGTTTTGGTTCGGTTGTTTGCATTCTTTGTTTGGTTTATGAGTTTCACCTGGAACTGGGGAATATTAAAGGAGCCTCCATACCACCATTCGACACAGAGAATTGTATCGTTTGGGACCTCGAGGTTTCACGAGAGGTTCCCCGTACTGTAGAAGTGTGTTGGGGCCAGTTTCTGTTCAAAGTTCTCTTTCAAGAGCAGGTCACCCTTCTATCCACATTTCTATCCACCCCCAGTTCCAGGTTAAATGCGGAGGACACATTTCGCTGTACAGTGTACAGTGACGAAAAAAAAAAAAAAAATAAGAAAAAATAAATAAGAAATAAGGTTCGTTTTTGGTTCGCCCTCTTGTTTGCCACGTTTGTGTTGTATTGGAGTTTGTACCGCTGAGTTGCTTCTTCGTTTGCCTCGTTTTGCCCTGTTGTTTATCCTTGGTTATTGTAATAAATCTGCTTGCTTTGAGAGCATCACTGCGAGTGTTCATCCTATCTTGGTCTGGCCTAGCACACCATGACAATATATATATATAAGATCTCACCTATATATATACAAGATCTCACCTACTTTCTACTTTCTTCTTAGTGTATTTATGCATCTGTTCTAATCTGGATCTGGAGTCTTTACAAGTGACAATAATTTCATTGTTGAGATTCATGATCCAATAGAAGTTCATCATAAAATTCTGATAGAAGATTCGCATTATGTCAAAAAGTTGAAAACAGCAAAGATTAAGATACAAGCAATGATATATATGTATAATATCTGCAGATATATTTTTAATAAGTTTACTTTATACTGTGGTGGAAAAGCTTAGCTAGATTGTGCATTTATGTTCATTTTCTGCCAGCTGTTTTTTACAGCATTTATGACAACTGTACTGTAAAAGAGCTAATGTACTGAAATGAGTTAATGTACTGTAAATGAGCGACTGTGAGTGTTGAAGTACTCTACTGGACTGTAATTGTTATTTTTAACCCATCCTTTTCTCTCTCTCATCCTTTATTAGATGCAGAAATGGCGCAGCTGTTGTTTCTTTTAATTTTCAACATGCTTCCCACTCTTGTTGCGTCCATACATAATTCAACAACCGGAGGTAATGTGTGTATGTGTGTGTCTGTGTGCATGTGTATATATGTGTGTGTGAGAGAGATGTGATGCAATACCATAGAGAGATGTTCAACAGCATCCTCTTCCTGACATGCAAAGTGGTCGGCCGCAGTCACTCTATGACAGTAAAGCGAAAGAGTGTTTTGCATGCAGAAAGTGCTTTATGGAATACTGAGCCTATAATGCAGTGAGCTAGCACAGAGATGGTCATAACACTATATGACATGATCTGTATATGAATGTATTAGTTAGATAAACACATAAATTGAATAAATTAATTAAATTAAATGAGTTTTAAAATTTGTACAGTCTATAGCAGCCTTCTGCCACTTTTAGCACATAGGTTTAAAGCAGCATTATGTAGAATTCTTACCTAAAATAACAGCTGCAAAATCATTGCGATGCTCCACTGACTGAAATAGGGAGAGTAGTGCCGCTATCTTGGATACTCCTGGCTCGAATTGCTGCTAGTTGCAGTATGTAACTTTGGAGAAATGGGCAGGTTAGCGTTCACAAGAACCACATAACACTGCCTATCCTGTAATGTTAGTCCCAGTCTCAGGCAACATGCTTCTTTTGCTTTCATTGATAGTTCTGTATCTCTCAAAAGTCCAGAAAGGCATATGTGCAGTATGTCCTTCTTGAGGAGTGTCTTAAAGCCCAAACTCCTCTCTCTGACTGAAGGGGGAACCCTGGAGCAAGAAATAGCAATTATTGCATAATGCTGCTTTAAAGTGGTCCATAGGGTTAAAAGCATCTTTGTGATAGAGCGTTGCATGTCAGTGGTACTAGATTGTAAGTAATTATCTACAAATATCATTTATATGTATAGCTAAAGACTTCAGGTTACAGTTGTTCATGCAGAAACGGTTCAAAGCACTTCAAAATACGCTAACGTCTTGGTAGCAGATGCCACAGGACAACTTCAGGGGTCTTATGGAGTCAATTCTTAAACGGGTCAGAGCTGTTGTGGCTGCATGAGGGGGACCTACACAATATTAGACATGTGGTTTTAATGCTGTGGCTGATCGATGTATTGAGGTAGATAATATTACACACAATATAACACACCTGCATGTGTCCGTTACAAGCATGGCTCTTCATGAAACCAAAAGTTCTTCCATTGGCATCGCTCAAAGAACCTTTTGAAGCACCTGTATTTTAATGGTTTTGAGTAAAAGTAATTTCTAAAACTGAAGGAATTGTGGAATTCCTTGATGCGTTCAGCGTCTATCCGCATAGAAACTGAGAGGAGACATGGTTGTCTAAATGTCTGAACTGTTATTGACTAAAATGTGTAAAAAAAAGTGTAAAGAAAAAAACAACACTGACAGTTGAAGTTAATAACATTGGTCATCTGGTGACAGTGGCATCTGTTAAGAGGTGGGAAATATTAGACAGCAAGTGAACAGTCAGTTGGTGATGGTCAGGAGAAATGGGCAGGATGACTGGGTCAGAGCATCTCTAAGACATCAGGCAGGGCTTGTGGGGTGTTTCCAGTATGGTCAGTACCTACCAAAAGTAGTGTTATGGAGGACAGCTGTTGAACTGGACTCATGAGTTTCATATATGCAATCCATGGAGGCTCCACATCACAACTTGCAGGACTTGGCTGATCGATGTACTGATATTTGAAAATTCTCAGGAAAGTACAAATCCTCCCAAAGTTTGCTTGAGTGCATGTAACGGTGTGAAAGGAAGTCCTCACATCCTGTAATCCAGTAATTACATCCAAGTTTGCTTAGTGTATCCTGATGGTTGCAAGCTTCCATTACTTGTCAACTACTGTCATGCAAAAACCTTGTATCTCTAGAACTGCAACTTAACCCATTAACGTTCAATGGAAGCCAATTTAAAAATATTTTTTATATTCCTTTTGGAGCATTTCAATTGATTCTGACATGTTATCCCAATGTAAGCCAATAGATCGTTCCTGTTACTCAAAAACCTTGTATCTACATTTTTGCCATTTTTCTTTTTTTTATATAATGTGAATCTGGCACTTAGAATTACATTATATATAAAAAAGAAAAATGTCAAAAATGGAGATACAAGGTTTTTGAGTAACAGGAACGATTTGTTGGCTGATTATAATTAAGGGGAAAACAATCAATTTCCGGCCAGACTGTGTGAAAGTTACATTTTTTTTTCTGTCCTTTAGTAAATGTTCACTCCTTGGATGAGAGGATGTGCGCTCATTCACAGAGCATACAAATTGCTTAGTCAACTGAGGAACAGCACATTAAAATGAACTAAAATATTAAACAAAATATAATAGATTTATATTTATCAGCTTTGTAACATCAATTTAGGTTGGATTTGACTCATAAAAACACAGCAGTGAAAAAGAGAGAGTTGCACACTGATCACCACTGCGGTAGCTTTATGAACTGGAGGTATGTAGAGTTTTAGAAATCTGGGCCCAATATCTGTTACAGTGAACATGATAACTTAAAAAGTGAGTGAAATAGCACACCACTTGTGTGATTGTACACATTATTGTGTTAAAAAATATAACCGAGGGTGTACATTTTAATACAGGTTTAAAAACTGAAACAATTGAAAAAAGAAATACTGTTACTGGTGTGGATTTTGGGGGCTTGTGTTACCTGATATCTAGGGTTAATTTAGCACTGCTCCAGTGGTTGAAGTGTAGCTGTGAACATACATTGCATACATCCCAATGTTTAAATGATAAACAATTCTTCATTAAGAAGCTTCTTTTAAATAGATAACTTATACTATGTCCAAATGTTTGTGGACCCCCTTCTAATGAATACATTCAGCTACTTTAAATTGCTGACAATCTAGAGCTTATCCCTGGAACAGATAAACATGAACCTATTGGCACCATGCTGCCTAATACCAGGCGTGGGCTAGAGAGGTATAAACTCCCCAGCATTGAGCCGTGGAGCAGTGGAACTGTTCTCTGGAATAATGGATGGTGCTTCATCCAGTACTTTTGGGATTAATTGGGGAGTTGGGGATGAGGTGGGGCGGCGATCATCCAACATCCTGACCTCACTAATGCTCTTGTCACCGAATGCAATCAAATCTAGTAGAAAGCCTTCTTCCCTGGACAGTAGAGACAGTTACTCCAACAAAAGCAAGGTACACTCTTTTTAATACCCTTGCTTTCAGAAGAAACAATAAATAAGCAGGTAACCCAATACTTTTGTCCATTAAGTGTAATGTATGGTTCTGCAGTGTGCTTTAGCAGGGTAAATCTCTGGCATTACAATAGTTCAGTAAGATTATGATTATTTATAGGAAAAGATAAAAAAACACATTTCAGTGCAGTTCATATGGCTTGTTTTAATATTACTCAGAATTATTATTAAAATTTCTTATTGATTAAGCCATTCTACAATTGATGATCACCACCTGGGTACATCTGTGCATTTTTAAGTTTTATTGTAAAGATTTTGCTTCCACATACTTTGTCCACATTGTTGCTCTCTCTTTCTCTCTGTCTCTCTGCCCTTCTCTCACTCTTTTCTTTTTCCTTTTTTCTCCCCAGGATGTGCCATCATTCGCCCCCCTAGAGATGGAGGGATTCGGTACAGAGGACTGACTCAGGAGCAGGTAGAGTTGGTGCAGTGCATTAGACTGACAGTTCTACGCTGCCGCATTAGCCTGGAGAGCACATCGTTACATAACAAAGAAATCTCATATGTCACCTCTATCTCTTCTCTCTTCCCTCTCTCTGTCTGCAGATCCGCAGTGTGGAGATTTTACCAGTAGACTATGAGATTGAGTACATCTGCCGAGGCAGCAGAGTGATTGTGGGCCCAAAGGTCCGCAAGTGTCTCACCAACGGCACCTGGACTGACATGGACCTGCAGAGCCGATGTTGTAAGTCCTCCCTCTGCTCTCTCTGCTGCCCTCTACTGCTCATAACCAATCCATCAATGTCACTATACTCTTGGTTCCAGATGCCTTGAGTTTCCAGAGGATTTATGGGCACTGGAAATTCCAAAAACATTGGTGTCCGTCAGATAAAAGTAAATCTTACAGTCATGGCCACAAATATTGGCGCCCCTACACTTCTTTTAGAAAATAGACAACTTCTTCCAGAACATAGTTGCAGTTGCAGATGCTATGGTATTCACATTTTCATTCTTTTTTGTTTCCATTAAACCAACAAAAAAAAGCTGAGAAAAAAGGGAAAATCTGATATAATTCCACACGGAATTCCAGAAACAGGCTGGATAAAATTATTGGCACTTTTAACTTTATTATTTGGAACCTTTTGCAAACAATATCTGAATCAGAGATCACTGGAAATTTGGACCAATCTTCATTTGGCAACCTCTCCAGGACTCTCAGACTTGAAGAATCCAAGGTTTTCTTTTAGTATGCCGGATTCGTTCATTTCAGTTTATGAAGGACACCACCATTCTTACGGCCAATTTACCTACCCGTTTGAAACTCCCCATAGCACCAGCAATACTCCTGACACTAGGAGGATAAGGACTTAACACATGTCCCCTTCTTTTGCCACCCTGGGCCGCAATGGCGGTGCAATAGACTGCCGAGCCACTCTGAGCCCCTGGTTGCTTGATGCACTTGCGCCTTTGCTCTGTAACTGGTCTGCCAATTCGTGATCGAGTTACTGTGGTTCCTAAACGCTTCCACTTTTCAGTAATACCACTCACAGCTGATGGTGCAATATCTAGGAGGGAATAAATTGTACAAACGGACTTGTTGCAACGGTGGCATCCTATTACAGTACCACGCTGGTACCACAGTACCACAATTCAGTGAGCTCTTTAGAACAACCCATGTTTACATTTGCGGCAAAGGGGCTGAATGAAACACCTGAATTCAGTGATTAAGAGGTATGTCCCAATACTTTTGTCCATAGATTGTATACAGTCTAAGGAGTATATAGGTAATATACAATATATGCTGATGGGAGCAGGCGAAAAGAGGCAGATTGTCGGTGGGAACATGTAGGAGCAGAACTTAAAAAGCAGTCCTGTGTAGACCTTTAATTTACATTCATCCAAAACTGCTGACCAAAACTGGTGTGTAGGAGAGAGATGTTACCATTAAACCCCTCTGCATTCAGTTCAGTAGTGAGATTACCTCATTTCCTGGCACCATTTCAAAATTCCAGTTTCAGACATCCTGACTGCAAGTGCTTCAAATGTAATCATAGCTGGTAACTGAAATCGCCCCAGAACAAGAGAATATGGCTGAATAAAAAAAACAAAAGCTTTGCTTCTAGGTAAAGCCGTGGCTGAATCTTTTATATGGTGTTATATAACTATTTGAGCAGTGGAACTGGAGCATTTTGAAGTTTGTAGGTTGTGTTTTATGACTGGCTTATGTGAGAAACACACCGGTTCTGGTTTGTGGTTGTGATAATATTTTAATAAAAGGCTGAATTTTCAGTCTATTACATATGAAGGTTTTACAGATTGCTTGTGAAGCTCTGTTAAAGTATCAGACTGCTCATATGTTGCTAGAAGAATGATGTCTTGATTAAAATACAAAGACAGTGAAGGAGTACTTGGTGTTACATGCTGAAGAGCCATGGATCTGCTGTTGATGTTATATGATGAACAGCAAACCAGATGTACTAAAAGAATCTCTCTACTCCTCAGTGTTGCTGTGTCCACGTGTCTGGACGTCTTTGGAGAACGGAAGAGTCACAGTGCTGCCTGCTGGACCTCCTGTAGAAGGCGCAATACTGCATTATAGCTGTCATGCTGGATTCCTACTGGAGGGCAGGAACATCTCCCACTGCACCAAACTTGGCAAATGGGACTCACCCAAACCACTGTGTGTTTGTAAGTTATCTTAGTTATTCAATAAACTCACACACACATCACACATGTATATATATACATTATATTATAAGTGAATTTTGGGAGATGGATCTCACACCAAGTCCTCCTCCTCCTCCTTATATAAACCCTGGTTTTGAGTGGTGGAAAATCCTCAGCACATCAGTAATACCAACATGGTAGTGGAGTGGGGGTTTGTGTCGCTCTGTGAAATCTCTCAAATCAAATCTTGACATCTTGACTCGATGCACAAAGACTTTTCAGCCTTGTCTAGACCTAACCACAGAGACCTTAACTGGGACTGTCACCTGTCACCTTGTACTAGAGGTATTAACATAGCAGTAAGGAAACTGAAAAGGGCCAAGTATAATAATGGTTCCATAAATTTCACCCAAACAGTTTGGTCAGGCCAGTCTGATTCAGGCCAGTCTGTGATAGCCTTAATCCATAGATTTTGATATGTATTACTTTCATTTTGCTATTCAAATATAATTTTATAGTTACATGTTTCAGTAGGTTTAGGTCTGCACTTCTTCATATTGTTTCAGTGTCAGACGATGGCAAAATATGTCAAAACGATGTATACACAAGTATCACTTTTCATTCAATGGTGCCAAAATCCATTATCTCCTCTTCTATTAAACGTTTAGAATTTGGTTTGAGTGACCTAACATTACTAATTACATCTTGCTTTTGTTATTGTTGACAATCACTGTGACTTCTAGGAGCTACTACTACTACTAGTAATGTACTGTAACTACTAACACAAAGTTAAATACACCTCATAAGTCTGCCCTGCTTTTCCACCTGCAAATGCCCAGGTATAGACTGAAGTCGTGTTGCCATTCTGAAGTCGACACCAGGCCCATATTTGGTATTCTGGGTCTAATTTGGATCTCTGTATGCCAGTAATGCAAGCGATTTTCAGAAAACGCTTCTCTAGTAAACAAATGGGAATGTCCCACACCCGATAGAATTTGTCCTGTTTGCAATTTTGTCCTTGATGCCACTTGATTCTACGAATTATGAGGTTGATAAAGAGTGGAACTATAAATATTGCTATATACGAGCTATATTGCTATATACGCTACCGTGTACTGATCTGAAATCATAATACTGGTATCCTCATCATAATATGCACCAAAAAACAAGCAAGCGTTTGTCAGTGTAGGCCAGTTGAATTTCTTTGGCAGTTGCTGTAGCTGTATGTAATGTTATATAAAAGAAGTGTTAGCTTGCTCTTTTGCCTGCTAGCCTGGATGTGCCAGTATTCATATTTCCACTTATTAACAAACTCAAAGGATCTAGTGCCGTTCAAGAGAAAACTGTACAAAAGGACAAAATCATGAACATCATAATGCGTGACTGGCCATCGCTTCCTACACGTTTATACACATGGCTAATCAATGTGTATAGATTTTGAGCTGCCAGTCTTTTCCTTTATTTCCAATCCCGAAACAGATCAGCTCCTAACACAAGCACTGGGGTCTCTCTGTTGTGTCTATATAACGCCTTCAATTCTTTAACTTCAGTTCTGTTTGCTCTCTGTTTCTGCTCTCCATCAGATGACAGGAATTATACAGGTAAGACCTGAGATTTATTTGACCTGAGATGCCATTGAAATCCAGAATTAGGGGCTAATTAGTTTATTTATATGTATATAAGGTATCAAGGTAAATTATAAAAATCAACTAAAAAAATATATCAAATCAACTAAATCTAAACTTAAATATTGTACTCTTGTATTCCATGGCTCTGACATTGCTACAACTAAAATTAAAAGAAAGTTTGATTTATAAAGTGTTTTTTTGCTGCTGATGGTTGATATGTAAGACTGGGCCTCAGATGTAATGCTTTTGTTGCCCAGAAGAGGGCTGTCTTTTACTGTTAATAGGCTTGCAGTGAGAAGGAAACAAGACTGCCATGTAACAGAAGGAAATGTAAATGCTTAAAAATGATAGAAACCATGTGCAGTTGTGGTTTATAAATGGTTTAAGTTTAAGGTTTTGATAGGTTTAGATAAGTTATTAATGCCAATATGAAAGCTTGGCATATCTTTTTGGGCTTAGAATGAATTATTAAGGCTTACGAAGCCAACCTGAAAGCATCAGTATTGTTATTTTGTGTTATTTTCAGATTTCTGCACCGTCTGGTGATTTTGTTGCTCAAGCCTACCTTTTTAAACTCAGCATTTAGATAACATCAGTCATTTTTAAGGTGTTTTTGAGCTGCTGTTAGCTCATTTTCACATTTTATACACTATTCTGGATTAGTATTCATCTTATTTAAATTTTGGGCTAATTCCTAATCCATCCATCCATACATCATTCATCTATCCGTTCATCTATGCTCCATCCAATCTTCCAATCTATCAATCAGTCCATCCAGTCATGCTGTTTTTGTCCTTTCCATCCTGACCCCCCACATGCTCATCCCACCATTAACTCACAGGGAGGGAATCACTGCATATTTACAGTAGTGCAGTCTCAGCAGGGTAGAGATTAACTCTTGGCCTGTGTTTGTGTGTGTGTAAGCATGTGTGCGTGTTCATGCATGTAGGATCATATACATACAGACATGCTTATATTTCCATGTGTGTGTGTGTGTTTTGTGTGACTGTCATTTGTGAACGTGCAAGTCACATTACTTTGTTAATGCTGCAGTGAGCAGCACACAGATCGTTGATCTTAATCACTGAATGTGCCACTAAAGAACTGCTGTAACCTGCTGAATTTCTTCATTAGGGGTCAGTGCAAGTCTACTGTAAACTGTAAATAAAATGAATCAGGCCAAACTATAATGATAAAGTATCTAAATACTAGAGTTAACTCAGCTTGGTTTAAATATTGTGCAAGATGTCCACCCCCCTCAATCTGTCTGCTGTTTATTCCCATCTGTACATTAGAATGTCCCCTATCACATGACATCCCCGGACTGGAAAGCTTTTGACAAAGCAGTGGTGAGCCACTAGAACTCTGAAATTACACCATATGAAAACACAGTTTTTAGATATGTACCTGGTTTCAGAGCTCTACGTGAAAATTGCCTCCTTGTCAAGACACATCCCATCCCATCCCATTGTTTACATCCCATCAACACTGCAGCCCACCATGGTCTGGAGAAAGGCCTCTCCCCATGTGATAGCGGGCAGACCAAACATCTTTCACAGTATTTAATCAGCTCATTTGCTAATGCTTTAAGGCTCAACTCAATATGTATTGTTGACCAAACTGAGAGGCAGAACAACAAAATGTAAGTTAAGAGAACTTCTGACTAAAATAAAGTTGAGTTAACTAAAAAACTAAAGCTGTGTAATCAGGGACTGTATCATTGTAAGTTGGCCTGCAGTTGAACTGCAGAATCATGATTGAGGAGTTTATGTATTTGCAGGATTGAGGAACAGCCGCCTTTTAATTAGGAATCACATCAATCTTTTTGCAATTTAGGAATGTTAAGGTTTAAAAAGTTCATATATGGGGCAGTGGTGGCTCAGCGGTTATTGATGAGCTCCGGACTATTGATGACAGGGTTGTGGGTTTGATACCCGGGCTTGACAAACTGCCACTGTTGGGACCTTGAGCAAGGCCCTTCACCCTCTCTGCTTCCCTTGTGCTGATGTTGGCTGCCCACCGCTCTGTGTGTGTGTGTGCTCACTGCCCCTAGTTCACTAGTGTGTGTGTGTGTGTGTGTGTGTGTGTGTGTTCACTACCACTGATGGGTAAAATGCGGAGGACACATTTCGCTATACATAGTGCAGTGACAAATACATGCAGCTTTTTACCTGTATTTTCAGTATATTGCAGCTGTCATCACCAAGTCACAACTCTTTACAAAAAGGGCTGCTTTTTATAGTGTGAATATTTTTATACATAATCAAAATGTTCCAGCATTACTTGGAATTACATCTATTTCTTTTCCTTCTCCATCTCCTTCTGTGAAAACCTATATCAAAGTCCAGAATGGCTACCAGATGTCCCCGAGATCAGTCTGGTCTATTTTACTAATTACATAATAATTAATCATCACTTTTGGATCAGTGAAGACCAGTTTCCTTCATTTGAGAATATTTCCATTCAGGGATTTAAAGCCTAGCTTTAAACACACACACACACACACACACACACACACACACACACACACTGTTTTTTTTTTAGAATGTTATATACTGTATATATAAAGACTTTGAGAGAATTTGCTGACAGACATGGAGGTAGTTATGCTGAGACACTCGTATGTCTGTAATTATCTGGCTTCATGGTAGGTGTCACCTGGTGTTCTTTCATTAAATATCAACTAAAGATCAGGAGTAAATAATTCATGAGTGGCATGTGGAGAGACTGAAATTAAGCTCACATGGAGAGGGGGGTGGAGAGATGGAGAGTGTGAGGAAAGCAATAGGAGAGAGAGAGAGATGGAACACTAAATGTCACAGGAAGAGCTTGGGTCTGCTGGAGCTCAGGAAAGGCTCAGGTTAATTTCAAAGCGTGCAAAGCTGCACCAGTCTACTTTGTGCTCAGTCTATATTGACCAGTAGATGATAGACGCATGGACCACATAATAGACACCATTTGCCCCCAAAAAAATCCAAACCCCTCTTTTAATTGGTGAGTTTGAATTTGGTGTGATGTTTCTAATGAAAAGCTTATCAACCTACAGTTACTCCCTGTACGCAATCAAATCGTCACAGAAACATGTAGTGTAATGCCTTTTCTGGGCTGTTACTGCAGCACAGTGCAGTAAACGTCTTTTTTAGGTGTGATGTTGGATGAGTTGATGTAAGTGTGATGGTCACTTGTACTCTGACTTGCTGTGATTGAGATTGATGAGTCCAGGTAACAGCGTCTGTTAATAGATCTATGGTAGACATTAGATTTGACCTTTGTATTGCTGCTGTTTGCATGCTTATATGTCCTATAGTGCAGTACAATATAACACACTTGGAGAACAGATTGTGTATGTATATGGCTGGATATACATCAATCAGCCATAACATGAAAACCACTGACAGGTGACAGGTCAGTGGTTCTTGAAATTGATGTGTCAGAAAAAGGAGACAGACAAGGACCATATTAACTGTGATGGCTAGATCAGAGCATCTTCAAAACATGTGCAGTATTGCTTGGAGAAACATAATCTTAATGGTAAAGTCAAAAGAAGGAAACCTTACCTCTGGCCTAGTCGCACATTGAAGTACACCACAGAACAAAACTAGATCAGCCAGATGAGTTTGGGAGTTTGTGATGGAGTCAAAATAGTCAGACTCCTCCATCAGCAAAAGTGTGATGGGAGAAAATCTTATTTCATCAAAAAAAAAAAAACTCCCGGACAAGCATGGGGGTGGATCTATCCTGCTTTGGGGTTATGGTGCCACCAATGGCAATTTTTGCTTGGGTGGAAGAAAAAATAGATTCAACAAAATACCAGCAAATCCTGGATGAAAAGGTCAAATCATCTGTTAAGAAGCTAAAGCTGAAGAGAGGAAAGTTTCTGGAACAGGACAACGATTTAAAATACACCTCAAAACCACCATAGACTACCTAAAGAGAGACCCACACTGAAGCCAGATGGCTCTCACATTCCCTTGATCTAAACATTGTAAAAAAAAAATGTGGATAGACAGGCTGTGAATGCTGTGAATGCAAGACGACCCAAGAATATCTCTGATTTAGAGGACTTCTGCAAAGGGGCATGGGGAGAAGTCCCAACAAGAAGACACCAGAGACTTTTAGCTGTAAGGAGCCTTAAGTTCTGTACAGATAATTTCAAATCAGTTTGTTCATTTAAATTCTTGTACATAACTATATTTATGTTTACCCGTATCTGATCTGGAGTCTTTACAAGTAAAAACCCTCCTATTTGCTCAGATAAATGCTTTTAAATAGTGTGCTTATGTGCTTAAAACCTTTGCACAGTACTGTATGTGAGTATACACACACACACACACACACACACATATATATATATATATATATTTACACTGATCAGTCATTATCTCATCATCTCCACTTGCTGTATACTTGCTTTGTAGTTCTGTAATTCCAGACTGTAGTCCCATTGTTTCTTTCCAAACTTTGTTAACCTCTTTTCTCACTGATCTTTAATGGTAAGGAGCCCACAAGACTGACCACCACAGAGCAGCTATTCTTTGGGTGGTGGTGCTGCAATGACACTGACTGACATGGTGGTGATGTGTTAGTGTGTGTTGCTCTGGTCCGAGTGAATCAGACGCAGCAGTGCTGCTGGAGTGTTTAAACACCAACCAGAAATATCCAGCCAACAGCGTCCTGTGGGCACCGTCCTGTGACCACTGTTGAACAACTAGAAGATGACCAACACATGAGCAACAGATGAGCCTCTGTGTCTGACTTTACATCTACAAGGTGGATCAATAGGTAGGAGTGTCTAATAGAGTGACATGGTGTTTAAACACTCCAGCAGCACTGCTGTGTCTAAACAGCATGCCGCTTTGCATGCATGCAGCAACAGTATGCAGAGAAACAGGTGGACTATATTATATTGTAAAACTATAGAACTATACAGTGCTCCTACATGGTAAGTGGAACTGATATAATGGACAGTGAGTGAAGAAACAAGGAGGTGGTATTAACGTTATGGCCGGATAGATGGATGGATGTGTGTGTATGGCTGTGTATACAGGGTTGTGTACAGTGCAATAACTCTGTACTGCATAAGGCTTAGACAGATTGAGTGAGAGTGAGAGCGTTGTATATAAAGCCAGTGCATGTATACATCTGTCTGTAAACAGCTCTGTGTACTTGGCTTAGTATATATGACGGTGTGTATATGGCTGTATGCAAATTGTCTGTGCGTGAGCATTTGTATGTAAACGGCTGATGGAAGCTGTGAGAGGATTGCTTTTGGCCATCAGCTCCACAGTGCTGACAGGTGCTTTAAGTAGGCTACAGTGTGTGCTAGCAGTATGTGTGGCTGCACCTGCCTCACAGCCCAGTGCAGTGTGTAAAGCAGCAGAAACAGAGCTGCTGGAGCGGTTGGTTCGCTGTGTGCCGCAGCACATCCGCTGTGTGGCACAGAGCTCGCATTATTCTGCCGTTTTCAGCTATTTGAAAGAGGTCACGTAGGCTGCTGCTTGATTTAATGGATTCCAGCTTGGTATGAGGTGCTGGCGATAATGACTTGAGAGGTTGATTGTTGAGCGTGATTGCGTGTGGAGGGGGGGCTCTGTGTGTGTGTGTGTGTGTGTGTGTGTGAGAGAGAGAGAGAAAGAGATGGTACTGAAAGCTTATACCGGGTTATTCTGATAAAGAAACCCATTCAGTTGTCTTGGACATTATTGAACGGGTTGAAAGCAGTATGCAAATGTTATGTTCTTCAGTCACACCAGAACAGGGTGTGAAAAAGTGGTGAAGTGTGTATCGCTTTATGTTGGGTGAATGTTGTGTGCTGGTTCTTTCATGGCCCCAACAGCTTACAGAGAAGACAACTTACTTAACTCAACATTATGTGGCATTTTACCTTAAAATAACAGCATTTGAAGCATGTTGATGCTCCACTGACTTGGACTTGCTGTTGCTGCTCGTTGCCATTGTGGGCTGGCCATGCCAGAAACTGCACTGTGGAACTTTGGTGAAGTAGGCAGGACAAAGCTCTCAAAAACTGTGAGACACTTTATAACCCGAGTCACATTAGTGTAAAATGATGTAATATCCAGGGCTCTATTTGAAGGGGAATAGTTGTACATGGGCAGTGGGTAATGTAATTATTACTACAGTTTCTCAGTGATTTTAGTCCCGTCTGAACGCCTTGTCAGTCACTTTTATATACTTTGCGCACCTGCGTCAGTAAAGATTCTGGCGCCTTTTACCTTCTGTGAACCGAGCAGTAAAAATAACCTCAGGTTATATGAATCCTGCGTGAATCAACACATGGGTGAATATTCCTCCTATCCTGAGGAAAAATATTTTTTCATGTTTTTTTCCAAGTATTGATCTGTTGAGGAGGCATTAGCACAGATACCTGGGGTTATTTTAGTCTGTGGCCAACACAGGTCAAGTACAACACTCAAATCCAGAAGAGGCGAGAGGCGAGATACTTCTGGCAGCTTTAGTTAAGTCATTGTGTAGCGTAGCCTATAGCCTTCAGCCTACATATGTGTTGCTGCTAATTTTCACAACTACAATTTTATAATTACTATTAGTTAGTTTGGTTTTCCTTTAGTAAAATTGTATTACTCCACCTCCTCATGTAAAACTAATCGCTAACTAAGATGCTGACTCTATGGACCATAGATCACAATTTCAAATTCTGGGTCATGCTGCTTTGCCATCAGCAGCCAGAGTCTGAGAGAGCACAGTCTTTAGGTGGGTAGATGGTGCTCACTCCCCTTATTACCCCCATTGCAATGCAGGCCGGCACAGGCGTCTGTTGGTTGACGTTTCAGAGTGATGCGACATTAGCGGCAGTTCGAAAAGAGGCGGTGACTGACTACACATGTATCAGAGGAGTGTACATGTGCACCCTCCTATGTCCTCACATAATGTTGCTGTAAATACAGATAGAAAAGGGATGGAGAAAAATGAATGGAAATGAAGACTCATAACTCCACTCTCCGCCCCCTTTCTCTCTCTCTCTCTCTTTCCCTCTCCCCCTCCTACCTTTGCTCTCGCTCTCCCTCCCCCTCTCTCTCTGTATATAGAGGTGCTGTCTCTCAGCTCTGCTCTTCTCGTGTCTCCTGCTGCTTTGCTCAGCTGCAGTGCACACACACACAGCTCCACGCTCTGCGCTCCACGCTCCTCGCTCTTCGCTCTTACCCACTCTTTTGCGATTCTCTTTCCATCGGATTATAGGGTTATTCTGCAGAATAATTGCTCTTTTTCACTCTTCCGATCAAATGCTGGACTAGCATGCTGGCGTGTAAAACTTCATTCTGTCTCATGCAGGCAGCTGTGAGTTTGGGAGCGTGTTGAGCGTGAGCTTCTCGGTGGCGGTCGCCCTCATTTCCTCTTCCATCTTCGACTTCAGAAAGGATAATCTGATCTGAGTCTGATTTCTGAGGGAAAAAAAGAACACTTTTTATGACCGTGGGAATGAAAATCCTTTCCTTGAGTACAGTAATGCAGTAGCTCACCTTCGCTCTCTCCGTTCAGGGATTTATGTTTTTAGGGATTTAAAGCAGCAGGGAAGCTCATGTTAGCTTTCTCCTAGTAGAGAGTTAACCTCTGTGCATTGATTTAATCTTTTTTGGCTCTTTTAGAAGACATGCAAAGAATTGGATGGACTAGTGCCGTGAAAAAAGACCAACGGTAGACAGACAAGAGGCACCCCTGAAAGAGTCTCTCCGAACTACATCTATAGTGCTTTAACTGCTCCTTTGCACTGAAAACTTTGGCAAAGCTTTACACAACTAGAGTGGACCCTGTATTTTACCTTTACCAGACCTGTATGACACCTTTATCACACCTTTAATGCATCAGTAACACATGTTTCAGATGCTCGGCTCTCTGTAACTGAGCTGTGTTAGATTGTTTTACAGTGTTATCAGTTATCATTGAGCAGAATCAACCCAACCATAGCCTACTTCACCTGGGACAGAAAATCAGAAATTGAGCCACCAGAAGCATCAATGGAGAACCTCAGTGACGTAAAGAGACTTTGGAGGAGAGTTGCTATCTGCAGTATTTTTTTGACCCTTCTGTCCTGGCCATGTGCGGTTGCAGGAAAGAAGAAGCTGTACATCGGCGCTTTGTTTCCGATGAGCGGCGGCTGGCCCGGTGGACAAGCATGCCTGCCCGCTGCCCAGATGGCCCTGGACCTTGTCAACAACCGGAGCGACATCTTACCGGATTACGAGCTGGAGCTCATACATTACGACAGTATGGTAAGCGAACAACTGAAAGTTTCTTTTGACTGAAAACAAAAACAATGAACACACAAGTTCAGCACTCTCGTAGCTTTATAACTTATACATTGCATTTTATTGTAGGCAGGTATTTCTTAACTTGCTATAATAATTCATTGTTGGATTTAAATAATAATTTCAAGATTTAGAGCTGAATAATTTGCCTGAGAATTGGGCAGTTGACTATTAGGTTATAACTTAACTTAAATGGTATAAAATGATAAAATAAATGTGATCATTTTAACTAATGTTAGCATCTGAAAACAACCTCACAGTATACCATATTGCAGTGATGTGAATGACCATATGGTCTCTGGAACTTCATCCAATGTTGGTGCAAATTCCTCAAGGTTTCACATTTCTTCAAACAATATACGTCCAAATATTTGTGGACACCCCTACTAATGAATGCATTCAGCTACTTTAGGCTGCACACATTGCTGATGCATATGTGCAAATGCACACACACCAAAATATGTGCATATGTGCAAATGCACACACACAGCTTGTCTAGTGCCTGTTGAGAAGTATCGCCATTAGAATACCACTCTCTGGAGCAGAAAACCATGAACTAATGCCATGTGTTGACTGTGGTCTCTGAAATGATGGTTCTCTGGGATGACGTCTTGACCACACTAATGCTCTTGTCGCTGACTGCAATCAGATCCTCACAACAGTGATCCAAAATCTAGTAGAAATCCTTCTTCCCTGGACAGTAGAGAAAGTTACTCGAACAAAAGCAGGAGAAACTCCTTGATTTAGGAAGAACCAATGGATGAGCAGATGTCCCAATACTTTTGTCCATATATCTTCAAGAGTTTTAACATATATACAGTGCATCAATATTTAATATTTGCAGTATGAATAGCTCAATAACAAACGTCACTACAGCAATGCAGTTACCGTACATAAAGGCTACACACATCTTACTTACTGTGTCCATAATAGCATTGGTTGATAGTCCTTCTGGTATTCAGGTTCAAGTCCCAGTAGGAGGCCGAATCAGAGAAGGTTCTCACGGGTTCTCTATAGTTTTATTTCTTCATGTGAAGACGTTACTGTATGCATAACAGTGTCCTCTTCCTTATGAAGTTCTAGATGCAGTCATTTATACATTAGTAGCCCTAACACTCGTATGGCAATGACTTAAGAATTCTGATGGCATCTACAAAAGAACAATTGATCACTGACCTCTTACTTTTAGAGAACACCATTCATTAATTGCAACCCTCTACCAAACCCCAAATACTTCCCCTACGGAAAACCAGAAGACCCCAGTGAGTTCCAGCCATTGTGTCTGGTTGATAAACTTCTCCATTACATGCATTATTTGAAGAACGTGCTGAATGAATATTTATAGTTCCACATCAGTTATATTAATAGCTGCAACTGGTTGTTAGGAACACACACAGCTTGTCTAGTCCATGTAGAGAAGTACTTCCAGTACAATAGGACTATTTGGAACAGATAAACATGAACCTATTGGCACCATGCTGCCTAATGCCAGGTGTGGTCTCAGTATTGAGCTCAGTATTGAGCTGTGGAGCAGTGGAACTGTGTTCTCTGGAATGATGGATGGTGCTCCAGCCAATACTTTTGGCATACGTAAGGGAGCTGGGGATGTGATGGGGTGGTGACCTTACTGAACGCAATCAAATCCTCACATCTGTGCTAAAAAATGTTAGAAAGCCTGTAATAGACAGTAAAGAGTTACATGATAAACCTTGATTTCAGAAGAAACAGTGAATGAGCAGGTGTCCCAATACTTTTGTCATATAATGTATCTGTATGCCCACTGGAGAAAATTTTAAAGAAAAAAAAGCAGCTAATAAGCTTCAGATTTGAAATCTAGGATGAAATTGGAAGTATGCATGGCTAGTTGAACTGTGGAAGAGGTTTCTGGAGTTAGACTGTAGAGGGAATGTGATTGGTGTGCAGCACTCTGCATTGGAATCGCACTCAGTGACGGAGAAGGAGCAGAGTGAAAGGAAAGTTGGCATGGCAACAGCCACAAATGAAACCACTGTTCAAACAGAAGTGCATTTCTGTAAATCTTGCAGCGATAAGGAGAGGAGATACTTCAGCAGATTACTGAATGCCAGCACATCCGTTTTTCAGACTGATTAAAGCAGAGTTAAGAATTCCATAAAAGCAAATGTGACATCCTCTGAACTGTTCTCCTTCAAAACTTCATAGCTTTAGCTTTGACCCCAAAATGCTTTAATAAATTTAGATATAATAGATATTCTGCAGAAATAATTAATGTATGCTAGAATTGATGTTAAAATGGGCTTGATTATGTAGGCCTTCTGCCGAAATATAAATCTGGTAGCATGACTGCCGAAAACACCAAAGTATTAAAAATATACGGACAAAGCACAGAGTTAACAAACGAACCCAGTCGCTCTTGACTAACTAAAAAAACGTGCCCCTAATCCCTCATGAGTCTGTGTGGTCATATGCCAAAAGTCATTTTCTATAATGCTAATAAATTATAAATTAAATTCTCACTCTTATTATATGATGTTTTCATATACTAAGAGAAATTATGCACCTATTATTTTGTATTATTATTATTATTATAATTGCTATGTGTTTATTTATTATAATTATTAATTGTATATATTTTAAATATTTATTAATTAAAATATTATTATTATTCTATTATTATAAGTTACAAGTTGTTGTACAAGTGCTATGACTATCTCTCCACTTATTAAATACCACAAAGTTCCTCCTACTTAAGCTCAGTACATATTGCGGAAAATTACGTTTGGTAATATTTGATGTCAGAGAAGATTTTTTTTAAGGTCAGGAGTGTTTAGCCCATTGACATTTCAGTGCCGATGGGTATTATAAGCATTTGCATTTGATCGGTGAGTGCTGCATACCTGAATGAGATCATAATCTAAATAGCTTTCGGTGCCAGAAAAGTAATTACAAAGAGGGGAAATCAAATTTGATTTGGGTTTGCTTTTAATTATTGTTCAAAGGGCCTGGGCAACGTGGGTTGCTTCGCTTAATCCTTTTCAAACAAGCAATTATCACACCCCGCAGCATTTCCTTAAAAAAATGAAAGTCTCTCTAATTTGCCAATTCCATATGACATTTGATTAATATTTATTTCTTAGATGAGTATTATCAAGCTCTGCCATGCCATGTTTGCAAAATTAAGAAGTCTTTTATCCAGTTCATTATTTTATGCATTTGAATTAGAAAGTAGGCCTTTTGCTTTATCGAAATATTCCATGTGGATGAACAAATTATAACTTTGGGTGTCTTTTGCATTACAGTGCAAATACTGCAATGTGCTGATGTCATAGAAATGAGGGGGGCAAGCACTGAACACTACTTTTTGTCCTTGTTTCCTCAACATGTTTACTCAACATTGCACTTAGTAGAACTGTTTATGTAGTTTGTATGGATTTAAAGAAATGAATGGGATATTATAAATGTTAACATTATATATTTATCGTTAAAAACTACTCAAAAAACTCAAATACTGAATGAAGCAAGTCTATAAAAAATTTGAATTGGTTATATCCAGCCACTTCTTGTGAATGCTCATGCAATATTATTGTCCAGTTAGGTCTCTTGCTATTTTCATTTCTTGTCTTAAGCCTTAATTAAACTAAATCAAGTTTATTTTCAGTTCAGTATTTACAGTTTATTTTTTTATAACTCAGTGTATTAGAAACTGGGATAGAAGCTGGGATAACTACCTATTACACATAACACGTAATCCATTATTAATTATCAAATCAAATTCAATTTATTTGTATAATGCTTTTTACAACCAATGTCGCAAAGCAGCTTTACAGGCACCCAGTATTAAAACAAAAGATTAGCAAATCATAAAACAACATAAAGACCCCCCCGAGAGCAGCCAAAGGCCATAGTGGCGAGGACAAACTCCCTCAGAGCTGGTGGAAGAAACCTGTCCAAAAACTGCTTTAGGGACAGTAGCTGCAATGTGGCTACATTCATTTAAACTGTAATGTTTTATTACAGGAAAAAGTCATTGCATACCTTTGCAGAGATCATATAAAAATGTCCCTTGCTTAGACTAAACAAGACAAGATAAACCATATTCACCCTTTGTGACGGACACAGATGGAATTTGGCTTCTGCTTGTATCCCATCCGTGTAGTGAACACACACATACACACCAGTGAAACACAAACAGTGGACAGTGAGCACACGTGCCCGGAACAGTGGGTAACCATTGCTGTGGCGTCCGGGGAGCAGATAGGGTGAAGGGCCTTGCTCGAGGGCCCAACGGTGGCAGCTTGCCGAGCCTGGGTATCGAACCCACAACCCTGCCATCCATAACCCGGAGCCCTACCCGCTGAGCATGTACAAAAGTGGTTGTCTCTATTTGTAGACAACGGGCTACAGAAATTGGAATTTCAATAGACTATTGCCAAGAGATGCAAAATATGTTATTTCTGTCTATGAAAGTAAGATCTGCATTAGATAGATACCATTCTTACAATATCCTTGTCAGTGGCCTGTGAGATTGGGGTTTAATGGGTCGGAATAGAACCTGGGGTTGGTTGATTAGTTGATGTCGGCCAAACACGAGTCATAAATCAGCAGATGGCAGCAGACGACATTACACTTGTTAGTCAGCCTAATGTCTGGGGTACCAAATTCAGTGTACTTGAATAGTAGGAGCAAACTGACTGAAGAGAAAGGTAGTTATTCAAATTCTGTGTGTATGGCACTGACTTGTGTATGTGTTGTCTTGGTGATTTACAGGGATGCTATACACACATTCCTGCTCTCCAGATTGTTGGCATGATTATATCAAAGCTCAGACTGCAAACTTTGATCAATTATTAACTGTGATGGAGGAAGACAGAGGTAGAGGCAGCAAGAGAGCACGACATGACTTGATGAGGTACTTCGGCTCCCTGCAATTTAATTGGCAGCTGTTGTGTCCAGATTGGAAAGAGTAGGATATCCACATGCGTGCCTTATTCATATCAGTATTTCAGAAAGAGAATCATGGCACTGAAATAACAGACCAGTACTTGCAGCCCAAAGGAAAATAATACAGGGATATTAGCTCTGTAGACAATGATGAAGTTTTTTAATTGTGCACCACTCTGTGAATGATCTGGCTCATGCTTCTCTGCACTGCAGGGGAGCCCACATCATCTATTTTTTATTTTTTTAAATAAAAAATTATTTAATTGGATACAAATCATATGCAGACATTATACTATAAGCAGCCCTTTTTTAATTCATTTGTTTTGTCATGAATAAAATAAAAATCAATATGTATATACACTTCATAGGCTACAGCTCCACCCATTTATGCTGAAGTGTTGCTAACTAAGTGGCCCACAATGCAGACCAAGCAATCACTACAGGGGTCATTAACATACACTATATGTCTAAATGTTTGTGGACACCCCTTCTAATGAATGCATTCAGCTATTTTAAGACACAGATGTGCAAATGCACACACAATAGGACTCTATGCACCTATTGGCACCATGCCCAATGCCAAGTGTGGGCTAGAGGGGTATAAAGCCCCCCCCAGTACTGAGCATCAGTTAAACTGTGCTCTTTGAAATGAGGAATGGTGCTCCGTCCAATATTTCTGAGATGAGATGGGGGAGTTGGGGGTGAGGTGGGGTGGTGATCATCCAACATCCTGACCTCGCTAATGCTCTTATCACTGAAAGCATTTAAATTCTTACAGCAATGCTCTAAAATCTAGTAAAAAAAGTCTTCCCTGGTCAGTAGAGACAAGTCAGTACTCCATCAAGGATAAACTCTTTTTTGAGAAAATTGACCTTGATATCTGGAGAAGCAGCAAATGGGCAGGTGTCCCAAAACATTTGTCCATATAGTGTATGTCAGGCTTAAGAAAACACCCCATTTAATTGTAAGACACAGTATTGGAAATTAGTCCTGTAAAAAGGACATTTTTACATGCACTAACACCCACGCAAATTTAATAGTTGTGATAAATACACAGAAGCAAAATGTAGGGAATACTAATACTGGAATTAATTCTGTTTATATGTTTTAAAGTAGCATCATGCTTTTATAAGCATACCCAAACCCATTTTCAACCGTGGCGACACGCTACTTTAGCGCTGTCAAACTCGGCAGCCTACTTCTTACAGCACTTCAGAGACCTCTAGAATTTGTCCCATTCAAATATTTAATTACCCTCTTATTATTAGACTTAACTAATACCTGTCAGCATTACCAACAGGCATTACAAATAGATGGTGTCAGTGTTTTCTGTGGGCACTTAGCAATGCAGGCCTTGTTTGAAGCCAGAACACATTTCGCCTCCTCCTGTGGGTCCCCCCAGTTCCTCGAGGTGATTGAAATGACTGTGCTGAGACTGGGCTCTGGATTAAAAGGCACAACTCCCGAGAGAACTTTGGGGAGAGTGCAGGAGGAGAGGATGCCTCCAACTAGTCTTAAATGTTTGGCCTCAGTTTCCCAGTGAGGGTACAGGAAGGGCATCTTAAATGAAAGAGGTCATTATGGACAGTTTTAGTATAATCTTAATAATTATACTTAAATATCTTTGTGGAATTTCCTGCGCTATATAGGTGTTATCAAAATAGATTAAAGAGTAATCAGTTCTGTAAAACATAAGATGGATACCATTAATACATTTAATTTTCAGTGAATTGGCTCATTGTGTGTGTACCTGAAAAATCAACTACACTGTATGTGTAGACGTTTGTAGTTTGTCTCTGTCTTCACTAAAGTAACAGTAGATGTTGAAACATCACTGTGAAAATGTCATTGCATTCAGGCACAAGAGCATCAGCGAGGTCAAGTACTGATGTTGGATGACTGGATTCTGGATCGCAAATTTCACTCTGACTTTCCCCAGAGGTTTTTGGATGGAGCTCTATCACTCCAGAGAACACAGTTAGCTTACACTTGGCATCAAGCATAGTGACCTTAGGCTTTGGTTTGGGTGGTCCAGAGAGTCACATTGTACAGGCAGTGATTTTTTGTGGAGATTATGCAAGCTCTGTGTGCACAATTGAAATGTATATGTGAAAAGTATAGTATATTTGAAAAGTATATTTAGTATTTCTTCTGAAAGCAAGAATTGACAACTAAGCTTTTGATAAATAAAACGATACTTCATACCCCATGCATATGAGTTGAACCCACAATCATACAATGTGGCTCTAAATCTCAGTACCGATATGAAAATATAGTGATAGAAATTTATTTACCACCTAAAATCAGAGTCACTTCATTATGCTTCTATTTGTGTTTTTCTAAAAACCGGTGTGGAACTAATGGAAACTGTGTTTACACTATTCCCGACTTAAACAAGCAACCAAACAAATGCATGAATAAAGAAAATCACACCAACATTTGCACTTGCACATTTGCACTGCGCTTATTGGAGTGCCTTTCTGCTTGTCACCACTGCAGTGAATCCATACGTCACATGCCTGGTAACAGTCATCACACTGTTTGAGAATCATTCCCTGTGAAGGGAACATGAAGACTTGCTGCTTACTGCTTTACAGAATATACAAAGCCTATTGAAGCTCCTTCAGCATTTCAGACTTTTAGGTGTTATTTTAGTGGAAGAACCATTTTGTGGTGGTTTAGAGGTGTGTATTGTCTCGTTGGGTGCATGCAGAGTGCTGGGGGATGCAAATCCCTTGCGGATTAAACAGAAGTCAACATCATCATCGTGGTACAGGATAATTCTGTATTTGTCGCTCTGTTTACCGCTGTAGCTCTTCATCTGCTTCTGAAGGCCACCAGAAATAAGGTCACTTACTAAATAAATTGGCCATGGTCATTTTATCTCTGTTTTATTTTAATGTCCATTATTTTTTTTTTGTTAAAGTTGACCGTATTGTATTTGTATTTTGTTTACTGCATTTATGACTATTTTACTATTATTACTGTTATACTCTACTATTATGACTATATCTGCTATATATATGTTATTGCTGCCATGTAAAAACCTTTTATTTGCCACATTTACAGGAGAACCAAAGAAACATCCTAACTTTCAATGGAAGTCATTTTGATTTGGACACAAATGATGTAATGCATACATTGTGTCCAAATGTTTGCGGACACCCCTTCTAATGCTACTTGCTGAATTGCTGACACAGATGTGCAAATGCACACACACAGCTTGTTCAGTCCCTGTTGAGAAGTACTGCCAATAGAACAAGAGCAGATAAACATGAACCTGCTAGCAGCATGCCTAATGCCAGGCATGGGCTAGAAGTGCTCCAGAATCTAGTAGAAAGCCTTGCTCCAACAAAAATGGCAAATTTATTTTTTAAGACACTTCATTTCAGAAGAAGCAATGAATGAACTGGTGTCCCAATACTTTTGCCTATGTAGTGTATGAAGATACAAGTATTTTGTGTGCGACAGTATATGAATATTGCTAACAAAATATGACCCATTTTGATTTGCATAATATCAGTGCTTTAATCTTACGTTATTATGTTTCTCTCACTCTCTCACTTTCTTTCAGTGTGACCCGGGGGAAGCCACTAAGCTCCTGTATGACCTCCTCTATACCGAGCCAATAAAGATTGTGTTGATGCCAGGTTGCAGCTCTGTGTCTACACTAGTGGCTGAAGCCGCTCGCATGTGGAACCTCATAGTGGTACGCTTCGTCTTTGCACTTTTATCCACTTTCACATTAAGCCTTGTCATTGGTCAAGGACTTGGTCTGATCTGTATCTGGAGAGGTAGCCCTGAACTGACTGCTCTGGCTGTCAGTTTTTTATGTACTGCTACGGCTGTGTTTATACATCGTACTTCATACGTTTGTGAAAGGGCTGTAAATAGATGCTAATGATGATTAAATATTGTGCAGTATATATTTTTTGCAAAGATTGCTTGTGGGAGAAGTAGTGTGGGGCCCATGAAGCTGAGACACTGACAAATTGCTTATTTCTGAGTGTAAAAGAGTTGCGGGAACAGATAGAGAAAATTGGAACGTAAATTGGAGAGAAAAAGGGGGAAGAAAGAGGATCTGGGAAAGAGATTAAGTTCAAATTAATTTCTTTCAGTCTGTTTGCATCCACTGAGGTTTGGGTTATGAAGTAATTTCCAAGTAATTCCCTCAAATCTGACTTGGTGGCACAGCATTGAAAATGTGGTTTCGCTGCATTGCATTCTCTCATTAACGGTTCACTTCCCTATAGACCTTCAGAAGGCCTTCTATACATTCTCTTATGGTGGATTTCTCTTCAGTCAAAGACTATAGCAGAGCCATATGGTTATCTAGAAACGTAAGAGTGATGTATTATTCAGCCTGTCGGACAGCTCGGCCTGTTATTTTGGAACAGCGACAGCTTTGTGTTTCAGTTCCACCGCTGCCGATACACTGACTTTCAGTTCATTTCTGTTACGAGTCGCTGTGGAATATAATTAATGTCAAACCTACATGCTGTGCCAAGTATTGGTGGGCTGTTGATGCCAGAAATTGATGCAGGCACAAAGTGAATTATTTATTGAGGCATGCAAAAACATCTGGTCACACTGGGATGACTTTAAGCTCACCTTACAGCTTGCTGAAAGTTGGTTGCTATTTGGAAGTAGTGCGACTTCCCGAGAGGTGAACTGAGGTTGTGTGTGATTTCCGTTACACAGTAACAACAATGCAGCCCTGAAAACCTGTTAAGAATAGCATGCTGCAGTTTGCTGAACATGGCAGTCACACAGCAGTCCTTAGAAACCTACAGTCATACACTGTCTTGATCTGCTCTCTCTCTCTCTCTTTGTTTTTTTGCTTTTCTCTGTCTGCAGTTCTCCTACGGCTCAAGCTCCCCGGCTCTGTCCAATCGCCAGCGCTTCCCCACCTTCTTCCGCACACACCCATCGGCCACCCTGCACAACCCCACCCGTGTGCGCCTCTTCCAGAAGTGGAAGTGGACCAAGATTGCCACCATCCAGCAGACCACCGAAGTCTTTACTTCGGTCAGACTCATTGTTAATACACTGCTTTAAGCCTGGTATTATTGCACATGGACATGGAACTATGATGACTAAGAAGACTTCAGCCTTCCTAAAGATGCCCATGCTAAGCAGCTCAAACCTGTAGGCTATAATAGTCTTATGAATAAGCGAACCAGAGTTGGAAGCACAAATCGAGCACAGTTTAATAATTCCTTTGCTCTAACACATCAGTTAAACCAGGGGTGGCAAACATTCAGCCCTGGGTCCGAACTAACCCCAAAGGCCCGCCACTGTTAATTGAGTTCACCTGTTGATTAACAGAATTTCACCCACCATAAAATACAAAGACGCTGATCTGAAGGCCATTGTTGACACAGATGTGCAAAAGCACACACACCACACAGATTGCCTAGTCGCTGTAGAGAAGTATTGCCAATAGAATCTGGATCAGATAAGAGTATCTGGAGCAGATAAACATGAACTTTTGGCACCATGCCGAATGCCAGGGGCTAGGGGTATACAGCCTCCCCTAACTGTGTTCTCTGCAATGGTAGTGCTCCATCCATTTCTTTTGGGATGAGGTGGGTCATCCAACATCCTGACTTCACTAACTCTCTTGTTGCTGAATGCAATTAGATACTTACAGCAATGCTCCAGAATCTAGGAGAAAGCCTTCCCTGCCCAGTAGAGACAGTTACTCCAGCAAAAGCTGGATAAACTCTTTTAATACCCTTGACTTCAGAAGAAACAATTATTGAGCAGGTGTCCCAATACTTTTGTCCATATTGTGTAGTTATTTGAGTCCTATTTAAGAGTCTTCATGCTGCTAAATGTGAGTAAGTGAATGAGTGAGTGGGTTACAAGCCTTTAGGCGTTTCACCTCTGAGAAGTCAGTTGAAACTATTGAGTTAAAAGATTCTTTATGGAATTGAAAATTATTCTTTTATAGCATCACTTCCCTTTTTGAGAAAGAACCACTTTGACATTTTTATGAGCATATAATTATAAATACATTACATTCAGTCAGCCAGTTGGCTGCTGGGGTGTCTCTTGGCCAGCTTCATCTCACTGCATTGTCAATTCACTAAAGGCCTATAATTGGTGGTAGATGTGCCATTCAGCATTAGCTCTCAGAATGAGGACCAAAGGAGTGTCGGTGTCAGTAAAGTAGGCAATTTTGACACTGACAACTAAAATCAATCAGAAAAACAGAGCCGGAGCTAGAAAATGGTTTGCCAGTTCAACTTAAAAAATGGACTTAATGTGATGGCAAGCTGTTTATCAAGCCGAGGTAATTCTACTCACATAAATACTTTGAATGGGAAAAAAAGCAAAATGTTTATTTAAAATAAACAAAAGCAGCATTTTATATCAGTTCAGACCTCAAAAACACATCAACTTCCTCACTGTTTCACCTGTTACTGACTAGAGAGCACAGATATAGCAAACACCCTGGCAGACCATGGAAGGCTGCATTAGTGCATGTCCAAAATACTTAACCAAACCTTAGATAGACCATGCACAGATTAGCCCAATATGACTTTGTAGGGTCTACACTAGGGGTGAAAGTCCAGCACAGTCTGCTGATTTCCCTGCTCTAACAGACCTACTAAATCTGGCAATTAACAGGTGAGTTAAAACAAGTGTGCTTGGACTCCAAGTGGCTTAGCGGTCTATACACTGCCACTATGGTCCGGGGGCTGCAAGTTTACATCTCGAGCCGTGCTGCTTCGCCATCAGCAGCCGAGTCTGGGAGAGCACAATTGCATGTGATTCCGCTGGGTGGGTAGATGGTTCTACCCCTTATTGCTCCTGAAACTCTCGATGTTGGCCAGCACAGGTGTTGGACCTGACGCTTCTCTCCAAGCATGTCTAAAAAAAAAGAGGAGACGTGTAAAGTCCTTACCCTCCTAAAGCCGGGAGCATTGCTAGTGCTAGGGTTGCGGTGCCAAATTTGATTAAAGACTGCTTGAGCAGGAATCTGGCCCTCCAGGGCCGGAATTACCCACCCTTGGTCAACAAAAAGTGTTTAGGTGAACCCCCTAAAAAGGAAGATCAGGTTTCAGTTATTATAAAGTGTGTAAAAATGTTGTGACGTAAGAAGAACGCAGATGAACTCCTACCACCACATAATGCTAAAGCAACAGTGCAGCTTCTCTGAGGCAGAAAGTCAATCATTTTGGCTAAGCCAGAGCCAAAGCTACAAGGGCAGAGTCAGTGCCAGTTACATACATACTGTGCCTTCTCTTTAGGCTCTGCAGTCTTACATGGTTCTATGCAAACTGCCTTTTTCATCTCGGAACTGCTTTATCGTACCAGCCTGCTTGTTTACAAGTTTTCCTCTGTAGTTTACATCATGAAGCCACAACCTAAGCTTGACTAACTCAGAAAGCTTGAAATCAGAAGGCATGGGTCGGCTCTTACTATTTACTCTTTTCATCTCTCTTCTTTTGGATCTCCTCTAAACCTCTTAAGTTCGTTCTGCTGTTGCTGCTCTCACCTTCATCTGCTTGCTTGTGTTTAGGTTGCTCTGCTGGATAAACATGCCCAGCTTGCTCTGGGGACCTTGCTCTGTAGTTTCTGATTCAAAGAGTGAGGGAAAGGCCTCACTTCTCATGAAGGATCTTTGAAGTCATTTGTCAGAATATTGGATGTGAAGAATATTGACCTGGTCATAAATCTCTCAAGCATTGGTTCGATATTTCGCCAGTCTAATTCAGTTCTCTAATGATCTCCTTTCACCCTTTCTCATCCCTTTCTAATTTCTCTCATCATTTTCTGCTTTACCATCACTTTTTCTCTTCCCTTCTCATGTTCTGGGTTTTAGCTCTTCTCTCTTAGGTCTCTTTGCCATTTCCCCCCCTTTTTTGTCTGACGAGGCCTCCACGATCCTTGGCTTTCATCCCACCTGCCTCATTCTTAATTCCTTCATTGCAAGTTACCTGAACTTTTATGCTCATTTGTTCTCTTTATATCTCTTAAACCCTCACTTGTGTGCTTTGTCCTTCCTCTCTTTCTCTTTCTCCCTCTTTTTCTCTCTCTCTCACACACTATCTCTATCTCTCTTTCTCTCAGACGCTGGATGATTTGGAGCAGAGGGTGAAGGAGGCTGGTATAGAGATAAGCGTGAGACAGAGTTTCCTCACTGATCCCGCCGTGGCTGTCAAGAACCTGAAGGTGCTTTGATGAAAAATTCACCAGCCGCTGCGCTTCCTCAGCCTGCGCCGCGCAGTTCGGCAGGCTGCAGACGGCGGCGCACATGAAAACGTTATGTGAAATAAATCAACACTCTTAGGATCCGCTCCCTGTCGTCTGATCGGGTGACAGCTCGCGTGTCGTATCTGTGACCAGGGGCTAAACTGACAGCCGATGATGAATAGGCATCATTTTTCTATGCAGCATTATTTTACATAACAACCTCATGAGATTTTTAGGCTCACTTCTGTCGAGGTCCAGGCATGCTCGCGCCTTCTATAGCCCTGCCCATTAAACATTCAGAGCCTCGCATAGAAGTGTTGAAGCCCTTTAAGGCCTGCTATCAAACATTAGCACAGATATGAAAGGAACATAGAGAACTTTTGATGCACTGGAAATTTATCATCTGCAAACATTATTTAGTGGCACTAAATATTTAGCAGTGACACAATGTTTATACAGGCAGACTTGTTGAAGGAGAAGACAGCGATAGACTTCACTGCTTGTTTTGTCCGTGTGTTCTGGCCCACTTACTTGAGGCTCACTTTCTTTTTTTTGTTTTTATTCTCCAGCGACAAGACGCGAGGATCATTGTAGGTCTCTTCTATGAGACTGAAGCAAGAAAAGTCTTTTGTGAGGCAAGTGCTGAATCGTTTGGTTGTCAATTCTGTCAAACTTTGTTACATTAAAAGCGTGACATTCTGTACGATTTCCATCAACACAGCTTGAGTTGAAGGCGGCTTGTGCCAACATGAGTACAGCTATTCAGTTATTTTCAGCTCAGTCTGGTAACACACAGGTCTGTTACTCCAACATTCTTGTGTGGATGTTCAGATTACATTCTGAAATAGAATAGAATAGAACTGTGGGTAAAATAGCTGATCGTCTCTTAGCCAAGGATAAGATGGTTTCAAAGAAGCAGAGGCCTGGAGTTTTTTAATGGAAATATTTAATCCTCCAGTCAGAATCCTAAGTAATCCAACACTAGTCGTAATCTCTTCCTCTGCAAGGTCTACAAGGAGAAACTCTTTGGGAAAAAGTATGTATGGTTCCTCATTGGGTGGTATGCGGACAACTGGTTCAAAATCAAAGACCCAGCTATAAACTGCACTGTGGAGCAGATGACGGAAGCTGTGGAGGGACATGTCACCACAGAGATCGTCATGCTGAACCCCGAGACTGTTCGAGGAGCCTCTAACCTGGTGGGTGAAACCTCAAAGCCTGCTTTAGAATTATGTTAACACTAACAAAGTCAGTGTCAGAGGTGGAAAATTTGGGTCTAGACAGAAAAGATTCTCCCGAAGATTTTGTGTTCCACCTGCCCGGACTGCTCTGCTGCTGTTTTGGGCTAACTAAATCTGTCCAGGCGGACTGAACAAAATCCTGGGATTTGTACCTTCTGAGCAAGAATTTTCTACCTTGTCAAAACCGTTGATCTGTCCAAGAGCAGCTATTTAATGCTGATAAAATGTACTATTGCTAAGTGGTTGAAAATTCAGTCCTGCTGCATGTGTAACTCCGTCACAACGGATAATGAAATAGAGGAGGGGTTTGTCTCTATTATTTAGCAGTGGGCGGCAGCCTTCCATATTTTGATGCTCCCACGTACGAAGCGGAAAAGTCTTTGATTGGCTTTATTCTACCTACCCCCTACTCACTAAGCCCTGCCTCTGCACGCGTGCTATCCTTCAAACCACTTAGGATGAATACTTTCGTTTATTTACTGCATTTACATGGCAATTATGCTGAGTTTTTTAACCCTTAAAGAGTGGTGTGTCCACTTCTTTTTAGCTTATTATTCATTTCATGGATAGTAATGTAAATATTGATTATTTAAAATACATAATAATGTTTTCTGCTCTTTTACTTATTAAGCTCTGTATGTATGAGCCCACAGCTCAGTTCTTCAGTTCTTCTATCTGCATTACTGTCTGTCTAGGTTACCATATTAATAAAATTCACAATAGTTTCTGCATTACTATTAATAGCTAAATAAACCTGGAGTTCAGGGGGTTTAATGACTGATTTGTTAAGGCTAACAAACCTGTACACCTTGTACTAATCATCATTTCATCATGCAACACAGATCAAACATTTATGAAGATAACTTTTTATTGGCTCCAAAGAGCACATTGACTTGAAATTTGACTCATCATCCCTTGTTTTTTTATGCAGGACTTTGCTTTGGTTTAAATGTTTGCTTCAATAAACAACGGTAGCGACCTTCTGATTACCTTACTGGTAGTCTGCTGCCCGTAAACAATGTAAACCTTACTAAATGTTTTTCATTTCTTCATTTGCTCCTCTCACATCCATTCAGACTTCCCAGGAATTCCTGGCTCAACTTATGTCCCGCCTTGGGGGGAAGAACCCTGAGGAGACGGGAGGGTTCCAGGAGGCTCCTCTGGCTTATGACGCTGTGTGGGCCCTTGCTTTGGCCCTTAACAAGACTGTTGCACCTCTACAGGCTAAAGGCAGAAGACTGGAAGACTTCAACTACAACAATAAGGACATCACTGCAGAGATCTATCGAGCCCTTAATACCAGCTCATTTGAAGGAGTATCAGTGAGTAAATTATGGCACATATAATGGCACTGTTGCTACAATTTGATTTGAGTTAGATTAGAATTTTAAGTAATCCTCAATCAGTCAAAAATAATTGAAATTGAAGTAATATAATAGGGGTCCAAGCACAATAGTCATGAGTAATATAAATATTAATTATTTGATCACTACTAAAATAACGAGTCTAAGATGTATGTCCTGCAAGTGAAGGAGTAAAGCGTAGGGCCTATTTTTGAAATTTCCTGAAAATGCTTACAGTTATAAGGGTTTTTATTTTCTGGTGGATGTGTATGTCTACATACATCATGATCTCTCTGGAAATGTGTGTGTGTGTGTGTGTGTGTGTGTGTGTCTATGTGCTTTTCAGGGTCATGTAGTGTTTGATGCCCAGGGTTCCAGAATGGCTTGGACACTTATAGAGCAACTGCAAGGTATTGTCCTTGTATTTCCTTCAAAACACATTATATAAATAACCTTCTACCACAGGAACAACCTCTGAAGATACATTGAGGAACAGATCATTCATGAAATTGTTAACCTGGTCATTTACAACAGCATGCTTAATTAGCTAGTGTTTAGGAAGCTCAATTATAATTAATATTTTAATGAAATTTTGTTTCTTCTTTTTTTATGTGTTTCTAATTGAATCTGGGCCGCCAGAATAGCACTAGCTATTCCGACCTTTTGAGAGTGCTAAGTTGCTGGAATGGCTTTTTGTTGTCTACCTATACTCACATTACAGAGCAAGATAGGATGAACTGAGTCACTCTAAGTAGCAGTTTATAGCAGTTTAAATTTGAGTTATATATTTATCTCTCTTTTATGCTCTTTGAGTGATGGCTGTTTAATTTCATAGGGGGCAGTTACAAGAAGATTGGATACTATGACAGCACAAAAGGCAATCTTTCCTGGTACGGAAATGACAAGTGGATAGGTGAGACAGATTGATTCTTTTCTCCTCCGTCTAGACATCTGTCCCTGGCGCTGTCCATTCCATTCATTCCACCTTTCTCTCCCCCTGTGTTTTGCCCTGATTGAGGATTACTGTTATTGATTTTTGTTGTCCTGACAAAGCGCAGCTCTGGCATTAATATGTCACAAGCACCTAACTGGCTTTTGAGCCGACTGTGGCTCTACACACTGGGGAAAACTGAAATGCGTGCAAGAGGTGAAGGCTACAGTGTCCTATAGATCTGTCTTTTAGATGAACAGTTAGATGAACAATGACTTGGCAGCATTGGACCATAGCCTCCATTTCAGGATGAGAGTACCACTTGACCAATGAATATTACCTAAGTAGGATCAGTATTCCACTTTATGACTTCAGAAAGAAAGTTTCTTATTTCCTTCTTATAAATAATGTGGCTACATAAATTTTATCTGTGTATTATAAACCTTGTATCTCCAAAATAGCAACTTTACAGGAGAAGAGGCCTTTTTTTTCTTTCAGATGAAGTCAATGACAAAAGAAGTAATTTTCTATTGGTTCATTTATCATGAATTTCTGGCACAGCATGAAGAACATCTGCCAGATTTATGTTGAAAAATGAAGATTTAAAAAAATGGAGATCTTAATAACTGCTTACAAATTTGATGTTTCAGCAAAAGGTGTGGCTAACTTCATATTAATGGGATGTCATAACGGGTGTCCCAATACTTTTTTCCATATAGTGTACAAAGTTTTTTTTATGTGACAACAATGTTTATGATGACTGGACCAATAGAAATGAGACAGATTTCATGATAAATGGACCAATAGAAATGTTCAAAAATAACATGATTTTATTTTTTACATTGATATTCGAAAAAGGCAGAACACCATGATTAATAAACCAATAGAAATTATTCTGAGATGTGAGGTTTTTGTTTGACGGTGACTGTATGTGATTAACTAGGCAGGATTTTATATGCAGCACCTCTTTCCAAATTCCAGCACAGTTTCCTAGTTAGTAAGTACCATGACTGGATTGTCAGCAAAACACTATTGCAGTGAGGGGCCACATTACTGATCATTAAATAAAGATTAAGAGTTGGTAACATTCCAATTACATCTCAAATGAGCTTGACTGTCGAAAGTCGATTTATATGCCGCTGTGTGTTTCTGGGTTGACTCACCCTCCATATATTTAGGATGCTATTTACCTGCCCAACCACCCCTATGAGTCAGACTTGATTGAAGCACTAATCAATCCTCCATGCTCTGATCCCATTGAGAGAATAGCTCTGTCTGCATGGCATTAGTGAGCTGACACTGCCCAACAACAGAGGGGAGGTTTGACCTGAGAATTTGCTTTGACTAGTTTTAAGAGCAGACAACAATGTCTTTTTGAAGTCCTTATATCAGAAATGCCAATCAAATGAAGTGTTTGAGAATTATGAATATGTATGAAATATATGAAATATTTTGTTCAACCAACATCAAACCCTGTTTTCATTTATTTAAAGTGTATAATATTAATAATATTAATAATAAGAAGAAGAATTAGATGACAACAATAAGAGGAAGAATTGTAAAATACTCCTTTGAGAACTCACTGGTCACTCTATCAACAGAATCTCGTAGCCTTGGTGTAGTCATGGATAATCAGTTATTGTTCACGCGTCATGTTGCAAATCTAACTCGATCATGCAGATTTCTCCTGTACAACATCCGGAGAATTCACGAAGAGAACTCTCTTCACTTCAAGACTTGACAACTGCAACTCTTATCTGGCTGGTCTCCCTTTACGCACCATCAGGCCCCTGCAACTTATCCAGAATGCAGCGCATTCTGCCTGCATCTGATTCAAAACCCTGATGCTGGCCTACAAAGCCAAGACTGGACCAGCCCCTCTGTGCTAATGGCAATGGTTAAAAGATGATCTGCACCAAGAGCACTTTGAGCTTCAAGTACGACTCAGCTTGACCCGCCATCCCTCAAAATCCACAGAAGACAAGCGTCCAGGACAGACAGAGTCGCTTGGGCGAAGAGTAGGTCTCCATATTGACTTGTGTTTAGTAGTGTCTAAGCTTAGAGGCATCTTTGAATGTTTAGCCTATTCAAACTAGCAAAGGTTATTCTTGCGTAAACAGTGAAGCACTTTTGTAAGTTGCTCTGGATAAGAGCATCTGTTAAATGCTGTAAATGTAAATACTGTATACTGTCAAACCATATAACCATAAGATCTCTTACCAATGCAGCTGTACTCTCAGTATGATGGCTTGAAAGGCCTTGAGTTCAAAATAAACAGACTCTAAAGGTTAAAGGAAATTGCTGGTCTATATAGCGGGTCTAACTTTAGCCGGCATGCTGCTGCTGCATGCCAGCTTCTGAAACCCAGTTTTCCTTTTCGGTACTGGCTAATTCATATCTATTTGCCTGCCAGTTGTTGCTAATTTGAGTAAACTCTGTTGTGAGTTGTGACCCATTTACTTTCAGCTCACTTTTCACGCCCACAAAATCACGGACATCAGACCGCGGAATCCGTGACATTGCCCCCCCTTCTTAAAAGACCAGAAACCGGGGCACAATCCAAATAACCCAGAATCTCCCGAAGGGCTCTTGCTCTGTGGAGGCTTTTGGGTTTAAATTAGCATGAAGTTAATGCTGCCATGCTCAAGCTAGTCTCGCAGGCGCTAGCTTCTAAGAAGAGCGCTGGAGCGAGCGCTGGACGTTACAACTGATCTCGAATCAGGATGTATTTCCTGAACTTTGTGATGAACTCATTTGCAACCTCTGTGCATGTTCGCAACGTATTGCCTCCACTTGCTCCCCTGGCTGCCTCGCGGTAACCCCTGACAACCACTTGAGCACGACTTTTCCTTTCCAAATTGCTTTGGCAATGCTTGTGAAGCAGAGTCTCCATGGCAACACCCCGTCCTGATTCTTAGATCAAGGACGAAGGAAGGTTTGGTGTGTAAATGCGTCAAGTGACAGTGCTCTCGAGCTCGCACCCACCCACATCTCCCCCAAACATGCGGACGCGCTTGCTTAGCAACAGGGCCGCCTGGCACAGGCAAGTGTCAGGATGTCACTCTGGACCCATCTGTGCCTTGACATTATGAAAAAAAAAAGTATCACAACAAACACAGACGCCGTGACACTGTGTGGCGCCTGGGGCCTGGGCACTAACAAGGACACATGTCCCTCATACTCCGCATCCGGTCCCGGATAATGGCCAGCTTGTCTCTTGCGGCCATACCGCCTCTTCCCATCTCAGCAGACTGGTAGCAAGATGTTTGTTTGACAGAGCGAATGCCTCCTGCCAACCACAATGCCCTCGTTTATCGACAGAGGTCTGCCAGGTGCTCTGATTGCTATGCTAACTTTAGCGCTACTGCTACACTATATGGACAAAAGTATCGGGACACCTTCTCATTCATTGTTACTTCTGAATTAAGGATGTTAAAAAAAGTTTATCCTGCTTTTGTTGGAGTAACTGTCTCTACTGTCCATGGAACACTTACCACTATTTTGGAGCATTGCTGTGAGGATTTGATTGCATTCAGCGACAAGAGCATCTTCACCACCCTACCGTATCCTCAACTCTCCAACTCAGTGCTGGGGAAAATTATACTCCTCTAGCCCACGCCTGGCATTAGGCAGCATGGTGCCAATAGGGTCATGCTTTTCTCTACCAGAGAAGTCCTACTCTATTGGCAGTAGTTCTCTATAGGGACTAGACAAGCTGTGTGTGTGCATTTGTACATCTGTGTCAGCAAGAGGTGCACCTTAAAGTAGCTGAATGCATTCATTAGAAGGGGTGTCCACAAACATTTGGACATATAGTGTAGTTCTATGCAGAGCTCATTCATAATATACATAACAGCTGGTGTGAACAGGGTTAGGCCCTTAGTGTTCACCGCCATTCTGAAGGACTTACTGTATTTAGTCATCGACATATGCTCCGCTTCATCTCGTTAGCTTCTTTATGTACTGACTTATGATGGAATTTGAAGTGATTCACTTTTCAAGCTGTACAGCTACTTTAAATTCGGTGCTCTGCTAAAGTGCGAATGAAATGCCTTATTTAAGAGCCTTTTTACGCTGTGCTCCTCCTGCCAGTTCTCCGGATGACTATGTTGGTGCCAGGTGGCTTTATTTCCTCAGTGATAAGCCTCCACTGCAAGTGTACTGACTGGTCTTCATTGATTCTGAGCGTTAAGCTCTGATCTCTTAGCTCCCCTGAACGTTTCTCAGGGTCTCTGTTTTTTTCTTCCTCCCTTTTCAAGGTTTTTGGTCTTATTTCCATGCTCTCTCTGCTCTTACTCACCCTGCTGTTATGGTGTTTAAGTGTGTTCTGCTCTGGTCTGCTTCCAGTTCATCTGGTCCTCCATTTCTTTTCTATTTCTGATGACCTATTTCTCTCCTCTCTGCAGGCGTTGGCCCTCCGGCGGATCAGACGATGGTGATTAAGGAGTTTCGCTTTCTTTCCCAGAAACTCTTTGTTTCTGTGTCTGTCTTTGCGGGCCTGGGAATTCTTCTGGGCATCGTGTGCCTCACCTTCAACATCTACAACAGTAATGTTCGGTTAGTGCGCTGAAACATTGGGCATGCACTATACAGTACTGATGTGTGTGATGGAGTTAGGCAGAGGGTTAAGGTGCACCAATTTGTAATTTCATAGCTGAAAATTGATACTCATCCAATATATATTTTTTTCATACTGTAAAACAGGTTCACACTATAGTAGATTGATGAAGGGGGGTATGTTTTTAGAAAGCAAAAAAAATCCTATGACATATGACTTATAGAAAATGAAGGAAAATGTTTCCCCTTTCGCAAATTTCTGCATTTTGCTGCTAGAAATAATTAAGAAAAAAATAATCTGTGCGTAGTAAAGATTAGGTGCGCTTGTTTCAGTATGGAGTTGGCTTGTTTGCTATTGTCTGCTTTGGAGGGCAAAGCAAGTTAAAGTGGCATAATATTGTACATAAAAAATAAAAAATAAAATAAATAAATAAATAATAATAAATAACGGCGATGCCACATTGGTGGCAGTTTGAATAGAGGCGATGGCTGTCTTTGCATGTATTAGAGGACACGTGTTTAGTCTTTAGTCTCCTAGTGTCGGGAGAATTGCTAGTGCTAGGGGGTGCTACGAACGAGGGGGTTCATTGGTAGTACCAAATTGAGAGAAAAAATAGGAAATCGGACAAAAACTAAACAAAACAAACAGGAAACTCCCCCATCAGTGCTGCGACAGTTTCTGCTGATTATTTAAGAAACTGAACCGAAAGTCATATCAGTCACTGAAAAATTAAAACTATTGGAGTATTTCTAAAAATACAATGTCTGCCAGTATAACTGGATATTACTGATTAATGAAAGTTTGCATGTTTATCTACAGAGTCGAACTTTCAGCTGTCTTTTCATCACAACAAGCTGAATTGCCTCCCTCGCTAGCCGTTGACTGCTGTGGGGGGCAAAGCAAGTAAACGTGGCATAATATTGAATATTATGAATTGTAAAAAATTAACTAGCATAATAATATCTCGTGTTTTGACTGCATTATATCTTTTTCATGTAGCTGAGACCACAGGCGATATAATCAGTTACAGCTTCCCATATCAACAGTTTTAATTAGTTGCTGCTGAACTCAAAGGGGGGTGAACTGAATAAACAAAAATGTGTATCAATTTGTATAATATCAGTGTGCTCACTTTTCTCAAGCACTCTAATTGGAAAAGCAGTGACATCCCTGCATGTGCAGGGAACTGAATTTTGAACAGTTTTAGTAGGATTGTGCATTAAAAGGTTCTTCTGAGTGCCTCAGAGATATAATGTGCTACCGCTATGGCCTGGGGGTCAGTTCAAATCCCGAGCCATGCCATCCTGATGCTTGACCATCAGCAGCTGGAGTCAAAGTGAGCACAACTGGCCGTTCTCTCTCTCTGGGTGATTAGATGGCGTTTTCTCCCCTCATGACTCATAAGTGATATTGGCCAGCACAGGTGTCTGGTGGCTGGTGTGGTGATGTTGGGGACCCAGTGCTTTCCTGAGTATGTCGGCTGCCTGGCAATGCTTCATTGGCAGCAGTTTGAAAAGATGCGGTAGCTGGCTTTGCGTGTATCAGAGGAGACATGTGTTACTCTCTTAGTGTCGGGAGCATTGCTAAGGGGTGGGTTAATTAGAAAAGTTAGAAAAACATATTATTTTATAATAATAAGGGTCTCCACACTCACACATCTCTATTATGTGTGATTGTTTTATGGAGCCAAAAATGTTTCTTCAATGACATTGCTTAAAGAACCATTTGTAGCACCTTAATGTATTAGAGTGTAGATTCTCCTCTGCAATTATCAGCTATAATTTCAATATTTTTACATTTCTTATTCATTGGCAGGTAATATATCAGCAAATATATATTGCGCAGGGTTACGCAGGGTAACTTAGAGCCAGTAACTCTCGTGTCTCATACAGCTACGTTGATATTCTGGGGGCATGCTCCTGAATCTGTGGGCCAGAAACTAATTCGGCCTCTCCCCTTCCAACTTTCCCTTTCTGCAGTGTGTGCACTATGACTGAACTAATCTGCAGTGCTTAGCCAAGTTTTTATTATGAGGAGAAATGGAGCTGCCAAAGAAGGTGATTTCACTGGATTTAGCATGTGCATTACCCGTGTACTCCACCCATAACCTCCTGTTAAAGTTGCTGTGCACAACCTATGGTGTATGATGTACTCACCATGCATCAAGACACCTGCAGAGAAATGCATCACTGTATGCAGCGATACATAATGATTTAGTTAGTATAGAGTATGGCAGGGGTTCCAAGTTGCCAACTCGCAACTCATGGCTCAGGCAACCAACCAGGTTACCAAAGCTTATTCAGCCCACAAGAAGAAAATGCAAGCATCATGTATTATACACTATATATTATACGCTATATAGACAAAAGTATTGGGACAGCTGCTCGTTCGTTGTTTTTTCCAAAATCAAGGATATTAAAAAAGAGTCTATCCTGCTTTTGTAATATATTGAATTGCACTTGACACAACATTACAAAACATCTAGAACATTCTCAAATTTCATGATTTATGAATTGCATATTGATGCATATGTTAGCTGACAGAGGTGACCATAGCAGACGCTGAGCCATTCAGTGACATTGTTCGTGATGGCAAAGCGGTTGGCAGGCTTCATGTGATTTAGATGAAACATGTGTTCTCTTGCACCCTCCCAGTAAGCCGTGTGTGATCGAGAGAGTCTTAGACAGTGGGTGACAATCGGAACTGACTAAATTGGGCCAAACAATTGGAAACTGTGGTTGTGGTTAAGCATACTGATCGCCAGTGGTCCCCTAGCAGTAACGCGACAGCCCACTAAGGGGCTGTGCCCCACAAGTTTAGAAGCACAGCCATATAGAGTGCTAATAGGGTAGTGACCTTTTGAGAACAGTTTAACATTATTTTTATTTTTATGAAGACAAAAAATATAATTTGAGAACTGGAAATTTGAGAATCATCAGTCATATCAATCAAGTCAAGTCAAGTCAAGTCAAGTCAAGTGGGTTTATTGTCATTTCAACTACATACAGAGTACACAGTGAAACGAAACAACGTTCCTCCAGGACCATGGTGCAACATAGACAGTGCATACAGAACACAAGTGCAACACAAACAAACAAGTGCGGACAGACAACACAACACAGTACAGACAGAGGATAATAAATAATAAATAATGACGGTAGTCAATCACTACTTAATTTGGTCTTTTGGAGGAGTCATAAATAAATAAAAAATTCTGAATGAATAATGTATAACCATATGGGGTCTAAGGGCATTTACTTGATTTTTGCGTGTCTTCTTAAATTCGCCTTTAAAGGCATATCCTAGATGAGAGGCAGATGATGGACACAGAAATCCACCAGTTAGACACGGTGAGAGGTAGAAAATGTCACTTGATACAACATCATAAAACATAATAAACATTATAAAACATTGAAAATCCTTTAATGTCATGATTTATAAATTGCATATGATCCATATGTTAGCTGACATAACAGAGGTGGCCATAGCTGTCTCCTGCTATGATGACAAAGCAGATGGCTGTCTTCTTGTGATTCAGGTGAAGCACATGTATACTTTTACCCTCCAAATAGGCAGCATGTGGTTGGGGGAGTCCTAGCAAGTAAGTGAGAATTGGAGATGACTGATTGGGGAAAACAGTTCAGAAATGTGGTTGTGGTTAAACACACTGATGGCCAGTGGTCCCTTAACCATTAATATCAGCATCATAACAAAGATATTAATAGAAACAAAGAGAAACAACACATGTGACACGCCAACACTTCTATAGACTGCAGAGGGTTAAACCACAAGGCAACTCACTCTGCGATACTGAGACCGTATACCAGTAAATAAGCTCAAGTACGAAGGCAACATGAACACACGCACACACAGCAAGAGAGACAGAGAGAGAAGCCAAGATCCACAATAATAATTACTCTTATTAACTGTGAATTCTTCAAAAAAGCACCGGATCTGTTTATATCTGAGCTCACTTGGACATTACCAGGACTTTGTGCTTGAGGGCCGGCAGGCTAAAGTCTGGGTTATGTCTAGTACAACTAATTTGGACATTTGCAATCACACATACAGCTCCTCCTAGTAATGCCTGGAAAGGTTTGGGGTTATTAACCTGCATAACCTTTTAACAAATTAGCTTTTATTTTACAGGATATACACTACATGTTTCTAATAAATGCATTCAGCTACTTTAAGTTGCACCCATTGCTGATACAGATGTGCAAATGTACACAAACGGCTTATCTTGTCCCTGTAAAGAAGTTTTACCAATAGAGTAGGACTCTAAAAATGACCCTTTTGACACCATGCCTAATAGGAGGCGTAGGCTCAAGGGGTATAAATTCCCCTAGTACTGAGCTGGGAAGCATCCAACTCCTTGACCTCACTAACGTTCTTGTCGCTATATGCAATTAAATCTTCACAGCAGTTCTCCAAAATCCAGTAGAAAGTCTTCCCTGGACAGTAGCAGGATATACTCTACTTTAACACCCTTGATTTCTTAAGAAAGTTATAATGATAGTATGTTGATCTATGCTTCATAAAGGTAGAGGCATTAAAAAGACATTTAGCTACTTTTGGCTGCCCTTGTCACCCATGCCTAAATCCACTAATGATGAAACTGGCAAAAGTATGAAAAAAAGTACAGTACAGTATTTTGGCCTTGCATGTATTTGAGAAGTGTTGTGTCCCTCAGTTTACAGTTCAGTCTCTCCATTCACAGGTACATCCAGAACTCTCAGCCATACTTGAATAACATTACAGCTGTGGGCTGTGTGCTTGCTCTGGCAGCTGTCTTTCCACTGGGCATAGATGGCAATCATGTCCATAGATCTCAGTTTCCTGTGGTGTGTCAGGTAATGGAATACATGTGATTCTCTCTCTCGCTCTCTTTTTCTCTGTCTGTCACCCATCTCACACAATCTCGTTCTGTCCTGTCCCTTATGCACCACTGTGACTGATTGTGGTTATATCAGGGAAACGTGTTCTCCCTGCACTTTGCATATTGCTCTTATTGCCTCTCTCTCTCTCTCTCTCTCTCTCTCTCTCTCTCTCTCTCTCTCCCTCTAGTTTCGCCTGTGGCTTCTGGGACTGGGTTTCAGCTTGGCCTATGGCAGCATGTTCACTAAAATTTGGTGGGTTCACACCATCTTCACCAAGAAGGATGAGAAGAAAGAGAAGAGAAAGGTATGGTGTGGCTTTTAGTGGATGACAAAACGAAAGCAGTGCTGGTAAAGCAGTGGCATTCCTGCATGCATGAGGAGCTGAACTTCACTTTCCATCTGTGGAAGGCTGGTACTTTCCACTATGCTTGATCTTAGTCTGTTGAAATGAATGGAGCCCAGACTTTCAGTAACTCTCGTGTCTCATACAACCCATTTTATATTCAGGGGGCATGCTCCTGAAGGCCAGAAACTAATTCGGCCTCTCCCCTTCAAACTTTCCCTTTCTGCAGTGTGGGCACTGTGACTGAACTAATCTGCAGTGCTTAGCCAATTTACTCTTATGAGGAGAAATTGACTTGCCAGAGGATATGATTTTACTAGATTTAGCTTATGTATAACATGTGTACTCAGCCTATGACCTATTAATAAAGTAACTGTGCATAGCTTATAATGTACTTTCCTTTACGCTGAGACTGTGTGCAGTGTTATGGAGCAATGTCTAATGACTCAGTGAAGTTAGTATAGACTATAGCAGGGGTTGCCAATGTGTGATCACAACCTGTGGCCCACACAACCCATTATAAAAGCTTTCTTGGCTAGAAGTAAGCATAGTCAGTTGAACACAAAACTCAATATATCCTATTAAACTTCAGTTTTATTATATGTGACGATACATATAGTCACACAACATTACACACATTAAAAAAAATGAAAAAGTCTCACAGACTACATGACTATATAGGCCAGTTTTGCTAGACCAATCAACAATTTTAACATAATTTGTATTTGTTATATTTTTGAAACAAGCACAACAACAGTACTTTGAATACTGAATGTTTTTTAGCAGGTTTTCCTCTTTTTTCACTTTATTTCATTGCATAAATGTTTGGGTCATTCTCTAACACACTAAAATGCTACACTTAAAACCAGCATGCTAACAGGATCTAACAGGACTGGCTTTGCTGTCTCTTGCTAACATGTGAGAGGCTGTGCTTGTAAGTAATTTATTAAGTAATTTATTGTTAAATTCCATAGGCTGTTATATGGAACTGGTGCCTCTGTGGCATTTAGCCTAATTTAGTGTACTCAGTCAGGGTGGCAGCCAAATAAAAAGAGGAAAGTGGACCTTACATCATGTCCAAGTATAAAAAAAAAATCTGAAATTGCTAATGTGTGGTTTCAACAATAATGGTAATAATAATAATCACCAAAGCCATACATGTTTTGCTGACTGTTTATAAAGTGCCTCATTCGATTAATTAAGATATTCTTCAATTCAGTATAGACTAAAACCTAATCGTCAAACCCTGAATAGCATTGTTTTTCCAGTTATGAATGTTTACTTGTTGACTGGGATGTTGTTGGTTAACATAATCTAACCTGTGTAATTACGAGTTTCCACTCGTTCAGAGCACAGTGCACGTCACTAACTATTCATTTGTTCCATCAGAATCACAATAAAAGGTGACTGAAGTGTGAAATAACAAACCGGACCAACAAAGTGCACCAAATTCCGCAACAGCATTCAGAAACTGCGCCATTAATGGAGGCAGTAGATGAATACACAGAAACAGAGTGAGAACATGTTTAGTGAACTGTCAGAACTGCAGGGTCCAGTGCTGCTGAGTCCACTGCTTTGTTCAGCATGTTAACGAATCGTACAGTCAGCTCTGCTTTGCATTAAACCCAACTTCCAGCATGAAATAGGATAGTGAGGTTTACATTACAGACTATCTCACTCTCACTCACTTTGACATTCTTCTCTCATTCTCTCTATATGTCTCTCCCTCATGCTTTTCTCTCTCTCCATTCATTCTTTTCTGTCTCTCTTTCGCCTACCGCCTCTCTCTTCACCTTTCTCTCTCTCTCTGTTCTAATTTCTCTTCCTCTATCCTTCACAATCCCATTCTCTCTCCTTCCATCCTTCTCATCTCTTTCTCCATTCTCCTCAGTGTCTTTCCCCTTCCATGCACCTCACTCTCCATCCAACTCTCTCTGTTTCTGTTCATCCTGGCTGTCATTCACTCTCTCTTTTCCCCTCCATCCTGTTCTCTCTCTTTTCTTGCTCATTGTGTCATTCTTGCTCTTCTCCCTCATATTTTTCTTTCTCCATTCTTCTCTCTCTCTCTCTCTCTCTCTCTCTCCTTCCCTCTCTCACGCTTTCACCACCCATGAATGACAGTGTAATTTTTGTCTCATATCACTGCAGGCTTTTTTCCAGAGTTACTCACACGCCTTGCATTTCACACTTTTCCTCAACACCTCTCTCCAGGCACTCACACTCACTCACACACACGAACAGATCCTCTGCTCGCGATATTGGTAGCTGGATGGGTGAACATGTGTGTCTTCTCTGATATCATGTCCTAAAGAAAAGGAGATATGGCTCCATGTGCAGTGGAGACCCTGAGACTTAATCAGACCAATACCAGATTACACCAACTATGGAATATTTATGAATATGGATGAGTATTAAAGTTCTTTGCAGAAATCCGACCTTCGGGGGCTTTATTATTTGAGCCTTTGCACGACGAATCAGGCTGACTTTCAACTCTCTTGATGTCCATGCTGGGGCAATTTGCCAAACCGCTGTGAGAAGTGCTTGAAGAAAGTCAGATAGACAGCCGAAATGTGGCAAAAATTGGGCTCTCAAGTCATTTCATGCACTTCAAGTAGACGGAGAGAGAGCGGTATGTGGAACACAGCTCAGTACTATCCTATTTAACCAGTCGGATGGCCTGGAGGTAGCTGGCAGGGCTGTCTTAATGGAGGGAAAATGAAAAAGGAAAAACCCCATATTTTGTAACGTTTGATTTTTCGTCAAGTTTATTTCGTCATAGTTCGCGTACTGCGTTGTGCTCACAAGGGGAGAGTAATTACAGGTTGCCTCTGAAATGCTTCACGCCAGTAAAACACTTTATTTATCCACCCTGTAATGTTGTACTCACTATTTCAGGAAATTATACTGCTTGTCAATTATACAACAATGTAAGAGTCATCTGCTGCTGCATCAATGTTTCTATATAAAATTCCTTTAGCTATATGTTTTTTACAGTACGGCTGCAATGAAGCACAATTTTGATAGTCGAATATTCTATCGATTATTGAAATAAATATAGTTTTTCAGATTATGAATTGCTCAAGTACCAAATAACTCTTATAACAGCTTTTAAATTTAGCTTGAGGTTTTATATATTTTATATGTTTTCTATTTTTATATTATTTTATATGTTTTATATATTTGATAACTAACTCAATAAAGACAATAAAGATGAATATGTTATTTAGAAATTTTAATGAACAGCCATTCTGATATAGAAGATAAATAAACCTCCAGTATCTTTTTCCTGTCAAAATTTTAAACCAGGGATGTGCAAAGTAGCAGCAATCAAATAAAACACAACTAAACACGTTCTCCCTTCTTCGGTTTCCCATATTTTTCAGATCAATATAAAAGAGAAAAGGGAAAGAAATGTGAGAAAGTAATTTTTAATTTCTGTTGCTGCTACAATTGTTTTAGTGACTTTTATTTTGACATAATGTGCCGAGCCACGTAAACCCTCTTCTGTTTGCAGCTTATTGGCTCTTTTTGTTGAAGGCCGGGACTTTACACTGTTATGGTTAAACTTTGTCTTTTAATCTGTGGTTTACATCCTGAACTGTTCCTAGTTAGTGCAAGAAATACACGTCATGATGTCAGCAACTAATCGACTATTAAATTACTTGGCAGCTAATTTGGTCGTCAAATTTTGTCGACTAAGCCGATTGTTGCACTCATTGCACCCCTGTTTTACAGCATAAAATTGATCCACTATTGTTTTAAGTTAACAAACCCTACTAAACACTAAAGTGAACCGGTTGTGCCCAGAGCACTGAAGGCTGAAATGCCTCTTTGCTTGGTTAAAGGCTCTACAAAAAGAAAACCTTTCTTTGAGTCTTTGAAGTGTTTCTCTACAGCAATACAGAAGGGTTCCACTACTGTTATTAGTCAATAAACCCATTTTAATACTATATAGAACCTTAAAATGCTGAATGATTAAATGTTTTTTTGCTTGGTAAAAGGATTCTTGAAATACCAAAAAACCCACCTGCAGATGCATTTTTATATAAGCTTTTAAAAAGAGTTCTATATAGCACCAGAAACAGTTCCACTAAGAGTCAAAGACCCTTTTTAATACTAAATAAATCGTTTTTGCCTAACATGCTGAATACCTAAAAATGCTCTATGCTTGGTAAAAGAGCTCTTTGGTTTGTAGGTGATTCTTTAAAATAGTTATATGCTGCAAATTGTTATAAGTCAAAGAACCCCTTTCAATACTATATAGAACCATTTTCTTTAAAAAAAAAATTAAAACGCTGAATGCTTAAATGTATTTTGCTTGGCTAAAGGGTTCTTGAAATACAAAAAAAATCCACCTCCAGATGCATCTTTATATAACCTAAGAATCTGTATAGTACCAGAAAGGGTTTTACTATTTGTACCAGCCAAAGAACTATGTAGAGTGTCAAGGACATTAATGACATACTGTATGTTTTTCTCACAGCATTTGGAGCCTTGGAAACTCTATGCAACTGTTGGTGTTTTACTGGCTATAGATGTCCTTTCTCTGATGATCTGGCAGATTGTTGACCCCTTGCACATTACAGTTGAGGTGAGTCGGTTTAATTCCCAAGCTGTAAAATTACATGGAAATGTGGGTAACACTTTATTCCAAGGCTATTTACATAAGGACTGCATGCAGATAGAAAGGGAACAGGTAGAGCTAAAACAACAGATTTAAAAGAGAGAAGTGGCAAATTGACAAAAATAAATAGAATAGGAGACTTACATTTACATTTACATTTATGGCATTTAGCTGACGCTCTTATCCAGAGCGACTTACAAGGTTAATCGTATTACAGAGGAGGGCCAACCTAGTGTTAGGAGTCTTGCCCAAGGACTCTTATTGGTGTAGCGCAGCATAGTCACCTAGACTGGGAATTGTCTCCCACATGGTGTGGTAGCTCACTAGTAGTGGTGTTATCTGTTGCGCCACACCAATCACAGAAAAATAGTTTTCGCCCAACATGGGCGAAATAGAATAGAATAGACTTAATAGAATAGTGAAGGAATTATGAAATGTGTAACCTGGATTTAAAAACTGCTACACCTAGGGCACACCTGAGATCTTTTGGCAGAAGGATTAAGTTCTTTTTAGTTTTTTAGTGTAGCAGAAATGCTAAATACTGCTTCACCGGGTTTAATTTGCACTAGGCTCTGTTGTACTAGCTGATCTGTGTCCATGGATCTGAGAGCCCTAATCTGGTTATACTCTTTAACCCTTTCAGTGATGTATTCTAGTCCTAAACAATTAAGCAGCTGTTCAAATTCTGTCCCCCAGCTAACTGGAAGCCAGTGTAAAGCTTTTAGAACTGGAGTAATGTGCCCCGTTCTCTTCTTCCTGGTTAAAACTCCTGCAGCAGCGTTGTGAATCAGCTGCAGCTGTTTAATTCTCTTTTTTGGAAGTCCAGTTACAAGGACATTACAGTAGTCATCCCTGCCTCAGATAAAAGCATGGATGAGTTTCTCCAGGTCTTGTTGGGACACCTAAGCCTTTGATTCTGGCTATATTTTAAGATTTGACATGGCTTGTGAAGGTGAGATCTGAGTCTGGAATACCAATATTTCTGACTTGAACATTAGTTTTTAGAGTTTAGTTCGAGTGCTTGCTAGATATACACTAACTTTAACTCTTGTGCTTTTGGTGCCAAACAATAATAATCTATAATGAAGATGTTTGTGTTCCATGAACACTATGGGGCTGTAATCATCTGGTGAAAGAGCCATGTGTAACTGTGTATCTTCAGCATAACTGTGGCATTCAGTTGTTCTGTTCTGAAGGACACAATAGAGATTAACCCTCTGGACTCGAAGGGCATTTTCTTGTTTTTGAAATATCTTCTTGAATGTACCTGTAAAGTCACTGCATGGAAGATAACACTCATCACATTAAAATGTCAGGATTACTTTGAGATTTTAGAAATTCTTTATATTCCATGTAAAAACATATCTTTACTTACGTGGACTAATTGTTTTGGTGCTCGGAATGAGTTTACCATTAAAGTAGTGGACTGTATATAAATTGTATATAAATGGTGAGTTTCAGAGGACGACTTTCTGACTGTCAGTTGGTCAGTTTCACGCAAAACATAGACAAAAGCACAAATCCACCAATTACAAATGAAAAGCAGATGATGGACACATAAATCTACCAGTTAGACACAGCGAGATAAAGATATTAATACAAACATCAAGAAACATAGAATTTGACCCACTGGCATGTTCGCTGACCCCAAAACGTTAAACCAAAGGGGCCTGAAAACTAGTCCTTGGGGGACTCCGCAACAGATTCATAGCTTATAAATATGACAAAGTAACTCTGGCCTTCTAAATAAGACCTGAACCATTTACAGACTGTTTCAGAAAGTCCCACCCAATTTTCCAGCCTGTCTAGAAGTATTCTATGGTCTACAATGTTATGTATTATCTGCACACATTATGAAGTCCCTGTGTGAATATGCTTTATAAAAGTGTGAAATTGTGAAAAAGTGCGTTATTCAGGCATTTTAATACATTTGTTATTTCTGCATTTGTTATTTTGTATGCTGTGAAGATCTGAGATTGAGCCTATCTGGGTTTTTAGTCATGCATGGTTGAAACTAAATTCCCTCTTTCTCTTTATCTCTCTCTCTCTCTTTCTCTCTTACTCTCTCTGACTTCCTCTCCTCGCCGCACAACCCTCTGCGTCTCTCTGAGCAGAAGTTCACTAAAGAAGCTCCTAAAGAAGCCGGTCTGGATGTGTTGATTCAGCCACTGCTGGAGCACTGCAGCTCAGAGAAGATGAACACGTGGCTCGGTACACAACCAGCACTGATGTCTTTCTCTTCTTTCTCTCTCGCTTCTTCTCTCTCTTTCTGTTTTCCTTCTGTTTTTTTTTCTTATCCTCGTTCCCCTTGGTCTCACTTCCTCACCAGACAGCACAGTGTAAAATTCAGTCACGTGGGTCAGTGCACATGTCGTTCACCCATTGCACAACCCCTTCACACTGTAAAGGAAGATGTCACACTCTTGAGGTGCCTGGTGAGGAGCGTCCAAACAGCTTTTAAATTTAACATAAACATATTTTAGACTTTAGAGCTGAATTCATGTGATTACTGGCTTGTAGCTCTAACTTATAAAATAAAAAATAAATATTCCTAGTAATTTTGGAGCATTTCTATTGGTCCACTCATCATGAAATTAGGACACAATGTGAAGAACTACTGCCAGATTTAAAGACACTATATGGACAAGTATTGGACACCTCTTCATCTCTGAATTCTAGTGTTTCATTCAGTCCTATTGCCACAGGTGTATAAAATGAAGCACCTAGCCATGCAGTCTGTCTTTACACACATTAGTGAAAGAGTGGGTGGCTGTAAAGAGCTCACTGAACTCCAGCGCGGTTCTGTATGTAATAGATTGCCACCATCGCAACAATTTCTTCCCTCCTAGATATTCCACCATCAACTGTGAGTGGTATTATTGAAGAGTGCAAGCATTTAGGAACCACAGCATTTCTGCCTCAAAGTAGCCAACATAAGTCAGACCACATAGTTACAGAGCAGGGTCGCCTAGTGCTGAGGAGCATAGTATATAAAAGTCTCCAACGCTCTGCTGACTCAATAACTGCAGAGCTCCAAATCTGCTGTTGAAGCTGCTAAGGGGGACCAGCTCCATGTTAATGCCTTTGGATTTAGAATGGGATGTCCTAAAAGCTCTTGTAGGTGTAATGTTTAGGTATCCTTATACATTTGTCCATATAGTGTATGCAAGAAAAGTAAAAAAAATGTCATGTTACCTATATAAATCATTTTTCCATTGCTGTTTCCCACCCACTGAGTAGCTTTCTCATGTCACGTGATCCCACCAGCACTTAGAGGAGTGAAGGTTACACGTGACTCCACCCATGAGTCACAAAAGGCACCACTGTATAGAGATTTAGAGGAGAACATGCCAAATATGTAACATCAGCTAATTATTGTTCTGACTAGCAGTATGATGAGTGTTGGGGAGAAGGCAGAAGGCCATCCTATCCACTTAGAGAGAGTGAGGCCTCCCTCTTGGATTTTTATCTACCGATGGCTGTGGCAATACAAGATCAATACAAGTTCAGTTTTCCGACAATGGTCACAGACTGTGCACACTTTTAAATCACTCATTCAATAGGTGTTACTTCGTCAGTTTGACAACAAATGCAAACTTAATTAATTAATTCATTAATGTATTTATTTATTGATTGATTTATGTATTTATTATAAATTTAATCAGATTTTCCCCCATTGGAGAAAGCAAGGCCAATTGTGCACTCTCAGGGCTTCAGCTGCTGACGGCTAGCAGCATTACTGGGATCCGAACCAGCCTGTGATCATGGTGGCCGCGCCTTAGTCTGCTGGACCACACCTTTTTCCCCCTCGTGGTTTTGGATCTGTAGGGCACTTGCTAAGCTAGTCTTTCTAGACACAAGTGTTGACTATAAAAACTTGTGTCTGAGAGAGCGAAGCCAAGAGACTGGTGTTGTAGTAACAGAAAGGTGACATGAGACAAGTTTGGACTTGAAGTTTGCTTGCTCTGCCTTTTAATCGAACTCAGCATGTCGCTAAACTTGCAGCTACATAGGGCTTGTTTTTTCCCACCTGTTCTCAGAGCATGATGTCTACACAGTTTGCAGAGCTTTTAGAAATAGTAATATTAATGTCAATTGTAATTTGTATTTACTAATGTAGAGATGAATTATTAAGGGGAGAGGGTTTATTCATGACTTTCTTCTCTCAGGTGTAGTGTATGGCTACAAGGGACTACTCCTTCTGCTGGGGATCTTCCTGGCCTACGAGACTAAGTCCATCTCCACTGAGAAGATTAATGACCACCGAGCTGTGGGAATGGCCATCTACAACGTGTCTGTAAGTGTGGCTGCTGGCACTTGCTATTTGCAGCGCTGCTAATGATTTCCTGTCTGTAGGCTCTAACTGTAGCCTATATGGAGGGGTGTTGTCTGCAGATGTTCACTTCTACAAATGTTCTCACATTGTCCAGCAGACCTTCATACTAAAGAAGCTCTGGTGAAAATTCCATTGAGAAAGTTTTATGGCAACATGATACTGTCATTTTTAAAATGGGTATTGTAGAGACTCTGAGTCTGAATGGAAATGTGAAGATTTTGGAGCTCATTTCATGGAGATATTTTTGACTTTTTGAACGAAGCCTTGATTACCGCTGCTTCGTGCTGCGGACTCGCGCTCGACTGCTTGCAAACAGTTTGATTCCTGTAATAACTGCAAGTGCTTTGAAGGATGATTTGCATAATTGCTACCATTTCACAAACCCCCCTCTAAAGCGGGCCTAATGAGAAAACATGGAAACACTTGACTGGAACGTGAACATGGCTCCAGTCTTTACCGCCACCTGCAGCTGTTTAAGATTTGGTCCCATAATGCTCTGCTCCAGCTACATGTCTTAGCTTTACCTTATATTATGAGGTATTATATTAACCTGGTACATTAAGAGGTGCACTGAGTTGGGTTTGTTTGATCACTTTACTGAGCTCTTATTTGACACGGGTGAACCTGGATACCTTGTGTGCCTGTGTGCTTATGATGATGACGATGTAGTCAATGAAATCGATGCTTTTGCTAAAATGCTTATGAAGCAGTTAGTTTCCCACAGTAACCAATGTCAGTTTGAAAGTCTTTGAGGGGTATTGTGTTGCTCTCTTGTGTCTGTCTGGAGGGTCATTTTTGGAGGTTACTGTAAACTGTAGCTATTTTGCTCTAATGCTCTCCTGAAAAGCGTCTTCCACTCCGTCACATCAAATCTCTGTCTCTACCCCTGTCCCCTGGAAGTGTTTCTACAAAGTGACCTGCCTATCTCTCTCTCTTTTATTCCTGATCTTTTTGCCTCTCTCTCTCCCTCTCTCTCTCTCTCTCTCTAGGTGCTGTGTATGATCACCGCTCCAGTGACTATGATTTTATCCTCCCAGCAGGACGCCTCTTTTGCCTTTGCTTCACTGGCCATCGTTTTCTCTGTCTATATTACCCTGGTGGTGCTCTTTGTGCCCAAGGTATATAGAAATTCATTTGAAATATTTTGTTTCATTTTAGGCCCTGTTCACACACATCTCTATTTTTAAAATCATATTTTTTTGTTGTTTTGGTCTCGGGAAAGTGCAAAATTAAAATTCCACTTATTTGTCTGATCAGTGGTGTGTGGGTGATTCAGAGACAGTAGTGTTATCAAATTAACATAACAAAATGCTATTGTAGAACTTTTTCTCTGGTACAAATCAGGTTTTGAGATCGAGTTATGGATACTTGCTGTTTGAATACAGTTAGAAAATCTGGCTTTATTTGGTCCGTTTCAGAAGTAATTAACAATCATCATACTCTCAGTAACAGATCAGCAACATATCAGAGATGTTGTAGCATCTGAACATTCAGTAGATTATCAGTAGACTTGACTGAATTCAGCTGATCTTCCCTTTATTTTGAGAGTCCAAGTTCAGATCTGTAGATGTTCACCTAAAAAAAAACAGGGCCAGGATTAAGGTTAGGTTTTGAATTAAAGTTAGGAATAGGGCCAGAGTTGAGGTTAGGTTTTGGGTTAATGTTAGGAACAGAACCAGGTTTGAGGTTAGGTTTTGGGTAAGGCTGGGTTAGGTTTTGCTTAATGGAAGTAACATATACGTTAAAGCTGATGTAATCCAGCAACAGTAAATCTACTTAATGCAGGTAATCTATCAACAGAACATCTCAGAATTCAGATGCTTCACTGCTGCTGCACTGATATGCTGTATTTTGTGTTTCTGATACACTGTTAAGTGTTTATTTAACATCTACAAAGAATCACTTAAAGGGTATATAAAGGGTTATCAAAAATTAGCTTTGCACTATGTTTAGGTCTATTATGGCTGTTACACTTGCTTTCAATGAACTTGACATCAAACTTTGTGAAGTGTTAGCACCCCCTGCTCATGCGAGTATCATAAGGTCATTTTTCTGTCTGAAAACATCTTTTTGGTTCTTTTTACATGTGAAAAGTGAATGCCTTCTGTGTGTGGATCTGTTGATGCTGAGGTTTAGCCCATTTTTGCATTGCAACTATATGTACTGGTTGTTGTGATTTTTTGGTGTTTCCCATGTGATCATGTAGATGCGACGCTTAATTACACGTGGGGAGTGGCAGTCCGAGCAGCAGGACACTTTGAAGACAGGGTCATCTACCAACAACAACGATGAAGAGAAATCTCGACAGCTTGAGCGCGAGAATCGAGAACTCCAGAAGATCATTCAGGAGGCATGGCTAGCTTATCTTATCTCAGCGTTTTGCTCCACTAGCTATATTCTAAGGTCTTTTACCAATTGCGTGCAAGTTCATTCCAATACACTTCAGGGGTTCTTCAAGGGTTTCTTTTTGAGTGATGGCATAGATAAAAGTACTGCTATTGGTTTCTGAAGGAATCTTCTAATGGAAAGTTCTTCAAAGAACCATTGAAATGAAAGAAGAGCTCACCGATTTCCCTACTGAAGACTCTTAACTCCACTGGTCTTAGTTTGTTGGCCAAAGTGAGAAATAGACTGGAACAAGGCACGTCTAAGCCAAGAACTGTTTAGGATCCTTTATTATTATCATTTTTTTAACATACATCTTATATTTTGTGATTGTTTGTGGACACCCCTCATGAATCTTCTGATAAATGCATTCAGCTACTTTAAGTTGCATCTGTTGCCAACACAACACAAGTTGTTCCTTTAGAGAAATAATTCCAATAGAATAGGACTCTCTGAAGCAATTAAACATGAACTTATTGGCTAATGCCTAATGCCTAATGCCAGGTGTGGGCAAAAGGGGTATTAAGACCCCCAGCATTGAGCTGTGGAGCAGTGGGACTGTGTTCTCTGGAATGGAGGTACTCCATCCACACTTTGGGATGAGTTGGGGAGTTGGGGATGACATGGGGTGGTGATCGTCCAACATCCTGACCTTGCCAACGCTCTTGTCGCTGAATACAATTAAATCCTCATAGCAGTGCTCCTCCAAAATCTGGTAAAACGCCTTCTATGGACAGCTGACAGTTACTTCAACAAACGCAGGATAAACTCTCTTTTACTCTTGATTTCAGAAGAAATAATAAATTAGCATGTGTCCCAATATTCTTGTGCATACACAGTTATATTTATGTTAGCATTTTTTTCCCTTGTCACAGAAAGAGGAAAGAGTGACAGAGCTGAGGAACCAGCTAGCAGAGCGCCAGGCTCTACGTTCACGGAGACACCAATCGAGTCAGAACCAGAACCAGAACCACAGCGCCCCCTCGCCACCCTCATCTCAGGCTGAGCCCCCCGGCTACTCGCCAGGCACGGAGCAGCAGTCCCTGCCTCCTTCCTTCTCCAACTCCTCCAACCTATACCAGGGAGAAGGCAAGCTGAGCCGGAACCACTGCCACAACAGCCGTCTGCCTTTGCTCTACAAGTGAGCCTAGCAGGACTGGCACTAAACAGGTTGTGTGATGAGGAGGTACGGTTTACGTAATGTAGTGCAAAAACTACCCCTTTCTGACTTCAGGCATGACGACTCTCTGACTCTCTTCTCTTTATTAGCCTTTTATCCCACCAACGTCTTTCTGTTTTAAGTCATGGCATGTTATATGTCAACCATTGTATCAATATACTACTGTGTATCATCTAATCTGATATTGTCCCTAGTTTTGCAACATATGCAGGTTTGCTGTGCTACTTTTGTCACACCAACACAAGTAAAGGAAGCACTAATGCTAGTTTAGCCTGTATCAGAGCACTAGACAGTAGAGCAAAATTCATGTCGTCTTGCATCAGGACAAGGTTACATCAAGCAAAAAAATGTTATCCAGAAAACAGACCTTTTTTGGACAACAACTCTGCAGTTCCCCTTAAAATTGTCCTGTGATTCCCCTGGGTTGCATGAATAAATTGTGGTTTATATATATATATATATATATATATATATATATATATATATATATATGTATCTTGTCGCTGTCACGCAAAAACCTTGTATCACCAAGATAGCAATTGTACAGGAGAAGGAAAAAAAATACAAAAAATATATATATTTTGAAGTTTTTTTTTTTTATTGGTCCATTCATCATAAAAAATTTACACAGTAAAGAACAACTGCCAAATTCAAAAATGAATTTACAAGGTTATTGTGCAATGGAGATGATTTACACAGGCTATGCATAGCCACTGAGGTCTGAGGAAGTGAAACAGAGGAGGAAGCTCAATTGAAAAGGTCACTCTCGCCTCCCTCCCCTTAACTTAATATTCTTTCGTGGGGAATCCCTTGTAAAAGCAGGAGTCCTCTAGGAGGGGAGTCCCTGACCATTTTTAGAGAAGTTGACATTTCCAACATTAGAGTATGAGAGGGAGTGTGTTTTCAGTGAATAACCTTACTGCTGTTTGCAAGCCCTTAAATGTACTGTTGCTTACTTCAGTAAAGTATTGTTTTCAATCTTGTAGATCCTGTGTAAATGCACTTATGCAAAAAACATGCATCTCCAAAATGGCAGCTTTACATTAAAAAATAAATTCAATGGAAGTCAATGTAAAAATATTTTATTCCAAGCCATTTTGGAGCATTTATGTTGGTCCATTTGTCATGAAATCTTGGCAAGAACAACTACTCTTCTGTTGTAAGTCAATTTTGGAAATTCTTGCACAAAAATCCCATTTATTTTCAGTTTTTCACTTTTTGACGTATTGTGAATCTAGCACATTTTGTCAAAAAGTGAAAAATGTTTTTTTGCATGGGAATTTCTAAAATTGGAAGTTTCTTACAACAGAGAAGCAGTTCCACCACAAACGATGTCTACAATGGCCATTTATTTAGCAACCAGGGGTCAACAGGACGATACAGTTGGGGTCATAAAAAATACACTGACCCCGTTTACACCTGATCTGCTTGTGACAAGTATCTGGACCGTGTCCTGATAAAATGTTAGCCACATGCATTTACACTGGGTAGTCAAATGCATCTCTGGAGAGATGGCTGCAGCAACTTTACACTTCTATAACGTGGCTCAGATGCATCTCAGACCACCTCATTAAGTGGTTTTAAACGAGTCTTGGGTGTGTTTACATTTTTGTGTGGCTTGGCCTGATCCAGATAGAGTCCTGATACCCAAGAGATATGAAGTGGCCAGGTGTAAACAGGGTCGCTGTTATCACATATAACATCCAGTCAGACCACACATATCCAGTAGAATGCACATACAGACTATACTATTGGTTCTTAACACTTGATCCAAATGAGTCTTCCTGCAAGTGTCATCATCCCTACACACAAATCCTGGTTCTGGAGGGGAGGAGTGAAATGAGATTTTTTTTTAATCTGGGTCAGTGTTTTAACCACTAAAAGCACATATTTCATCAATGTGTGGTCACTGCCCTGTCTCTTGTCACATCCTGGAGTGCTCCAGTGACCTGCTCCTTATTCCTTTAACCTTCTTTATAAATGTCACCATTCGCAACGGAATTAACTCTGTATTAAGTTCTGCCTTTCTTTCTTTTTTTCTCAAACCTCTCTATTGTGCTCATGCATTTTAACAAAATTTTAATATTTGGAAAAAAAGCCACATTTGTACTCCAGTATGTTCTTCTGACCTTTTTGAACCTCTTAAAGGGTATTTAATTTGCATTGAGGAAATATATTGTAAATGTAAATGACATCTTCTTGAACAGTTTAGACCCTTTATTTCCTCTGCTATATTGAACTTTGATACCCTCTATAATATCATAGAGGGTATATGATATTATTTGACAATACTAATATCTTAAAGATTTTATTTGATTTATTTCTGCATTTATTCTGTTATTAATTTCTTCCTCCAACCTCCAATCAGAAATACAGTGTGTACACAACATGACACGTTTGTCAGTACAAAGCATTTTCAGTTGTATGTATATGAGGTTAATAAATGGTAAAGCACAGTGCACAACTAAAGGTACATCTCTTTCTAGATCTAGCACAACACATTATAAGCCTTTTTACCCAAACTCTTAACTGTGCACTTTTCAGATAGGGACAGTATGTATCTCGTATTTTTACAAAGTAGTGTCATTGAATGAAATGGAAAATCTGAATGATTCATGATATATGTCAGTTTATCAGTTTGGGTGGCGTTGCATTTTGTATTCAGAGACAATCATTATGAATACTGACACGATTGTGCAATATTGCAGTAATAATAAGGCGTACTGGACATTGGGTTTGCACAGCATCACAATAATTTATTTAAGATTCAAACTGATAAATTGTGACATTACATCATTGTGTTGTTGAAAGCTTGTTCAGAAAATGCAAGAAGTAGGTTTGTTTAATTGCTTAGCTGGACATATTCATAAACGGAGCACTACCTAATAAACGTTCCTACAGCATGTAAGCATTATATTCAGTAAATTAGCTCAGGGTATGTAATTATAATATCACTTTATATTAAATAAATGTTTATTTATCAGATTTGTGCACTGTACTACAAGCTAGAAATTCTGAGAATCATTCCACCTTTAAACCAATAATCGAATTCCTATGTCATTTTTGAAAATGTATTTGTAATTAATATATGTCTTGTAAATATCATACAAAAGTAATCTTTATGCAAACTCTATGGATGTCATGGTTCAATAAAAGTTTTTTTTGCACTAACCTTAAAAGTTGTGTAGCGGACTTTACTAGATGACTGATTGTTTTTTAGAGGTTTTTTTTTTTAAATAATGCATTAATGATAGTGGAAATTTTCATTTCTACAGCTAAACTATAAATAAAATATAACAATTCATTTTAGAAACAGTTTAACCTGTACAGGTACTGTATCACCTACTGATAATGTATGAATTTAATATCATGCAACAGTGTTAAATGTAAATGTAGGATTTTTCAGTGTGATTATAATACAAATTCATGTATTACAGACTGGACTCCATTAGTTAGATATACAGAATCTCTGCTGTGACCTCTGAGTCTGGTCTGTGACCTCTACACTACACTCAAACACTATTATTTTAAGATATTTTTGTCGTTGTCTTTGAGATATGGCTCAGGTTATCTTTTAAAACCAGCTTAATCGATTTTATACAGATCATCAGTTTACATCACATTGATATAAATATTAGAAAAAAGAAAATGCTCTTAAAACACTTGGATAAGGTCACTTTCTAATACAATCAGCCATAACATTAACAGTAGATCCCCCTTGTGCCTCCATAACAGCTCTCACCATTCGAGGCATGGACTCCACATTACCTCTGAAGGTATCCTGTGGTATCTGGCACCAACACGTTAGCAGCAGATCCTTAAAGTCAGATTGTGCAGTGGGGCCTCCATGGATTGAATCAGTGAGCCTTAGGTGCCCATGAACCTCATCACAGTTTGGCTCTTGTCAAAGTGGCTCAGATTCTTACGCTTGTCCATTTTTCCTGCTTTTAACACCTTTATCACCTTCAAGAACTGACTGTTCACTTGCTGCCTTAGACAGACGCCACTGTGAATGAAAATAATCAGTGTTTTTAATTTCACCTGTCAGTGGTGCTAATTTTATGGCTTTTTGTTGTATACAGTACAGTACAGCTTTTAATTATTATTATTATTATTATTATTATTGTTGATCTTCTCCTGGACAGTCACCAATTTGGAGTTAAATGTTTTTCATTGATCAGCGACTATATGAATTGAACATCATGCAACTGTTTTGACTCCCTCTGTTTTGACCACTCTGTGGAACCACCAGTGGCTTATTTTTCCTCACTGATATAATTTATTAATTGATTTGCATGTATTTACTGATTAGTAATCCTTAGGGTGCAAGAAAACAGAATGAGGGGTTAAATGTAAATGTAAGAAGTTTTACAGTGTGAGAATATCATGTATAGAATATCATACAGACTGGAATCTATTTAGTTACATATAAATAAAAATCCCATTGTCTCCTGTAGAGGGCCTTCTTGGTCCAGTTGAACTGAGCTGCACTAATACGCCACTACAGTCAATCATCATACCATCATAGCGTGAAGGGGGGGGGGGGGACGCCTAAAGCACTTTTATTCTCATGAGTGTATTTCCTCCTGTATACTGATGTCACTTTCTTTGTTTTATCAGTGCTGACTCACAACCCGAGGCATACATGCTAATTAGCCTGATGTAAAAAAAACAATGACTTCATATTTGAACAATATTAGGAAGTGACAGGAAGCAAACAATCCAATTGCTGTTTGATCCTCAGCTCTGACTTGTGTGTACCTCGGGGACAGGGGGTGAGATAAGAGACAAGGCAGGATGTGGGTTCTGGTTCACACAGCAAATACTATTAAAATTTTTTTTTCAGCTGCTTTTGTCGTCATCTTCTAGATATGACTCCTGGGTTATCTTTTAACACCAGCTTTATTGAATTGCATACAGATCATCAGTTTACATCACATTGATATAAATATCCGAACGAAAAACACTTGGAGAAGGTCACATTTGTGAGCATATGATGCTCAGTACAGCTTCTTTGCACAGTATTGCATTCACACCCATTTAATAAATATAATAACAATAAATAAGCAAGTTCAAAAATATTAAATACGTCTTTTCCTTAAATAACTTTAAAAATAAACAAACAAGTGCTTCTTTTCTAGCATTTGAGTTCTACAGCACTTTCTGTAGTGAGCTATATTCAAATATTTCTCAGTATTAATCGGTACATTAACAAGATTCAGAGGATTCAGAGGAGTAGTGCTTAGCTATTTCTCAGCTAAGTGGCCCAGTAGTACACTAGGCATTACATTCGATTACAATACACAGACAGGTCTGACACATTGTGTCATATATATAACACTAACATATATACTACAGCAGTCTTAATATCCCTTGTGTGATTAATTAGACTTAACCACTCAGGAAAAAAACAATTCTGATGTTTTAACATAAAACATTTTGTCTTAAAAACTTGTCAACCAGTGACCTACTCAGCAAACAGTCCTGGGCAGCTTGGGGGTGGGGGGGCACTCACAGTTGAAACACCCCGAAGAATGTTTTGGAGCTGTGCTTATCGATGTGCGCAAGGTGATTGGCATCCGTCGACAGTTTGTCCCCCTTATAAAGCTTGAAGACTGCTCCGAGATAGATGATTTCGTACACATGCTCGTCATTTCCCTCTTCCTCGCTGGACTGGCAGGCCACCGTCTTGACACCGTTGAGCAGATACTTCGGAATGGAAGATGCTGCTGGAGATGACCACTGAATGGCGTAACTCAGTAGGGTACCGCTCTCTTCGTCTCTCTCAATCGACTCACACATCACGTCGAACGAGGCCTGGCTGTAAACGAAGTACAGCCCATTGGATGGGATAACAATCTCATTGTTCTCCAGCTTGAGGCCTCCCATTGCAAAGGACTGGTCCGCACCACTCGCCCACTGCAGAGAGCCATCGACAGCACCTGAAACTAGAGGAAACGAGCAGTTTAAGTGGGCTGCTTGAGTGGGCAGTGCTTTTTCACTACCTTTCAGTCAGACTCGTTCCCAGATCATGCCGAAACAAAAAAAAGGAAAGTCCCGACACAGGATGACGCTAGGGGGGCTGCATACTTCAGCATAGGACCTTTCCTTAAGGGCTATTTATGGAATGTAAATGGGGTACACCTTACACTCAAAAAGTCCCTAAATGAGTCTAAATTTAAACCTTTAAACCTTAACATTTAAGAGATAAGGTTTGAACTGATGGGAAACTGGAAGGACCTGTGATTTGACATCTTTGCTGACCGTATGCTATGTTATATTACTCTCTATACCTACAATCTTAAAAAAACAGATGCTACAAAGTGGTCCTTTTTGTGATGCCACAGAAGAACCACTGTTGGTTCCATTTAGAACCATTTAGAACCAAGAGTGTGAACATCTCTTTTACATGGTCCTTAATGTAACTGGAAGTGGTTAGTCTATGGCATTACTCAAAGCACCTTTTGTAGCCCCTTTATTTTTAAGAGTGTAGTTAGACAGAGAAAAACTTTTGAGCATTTCTATTGGTCAGTTCATCTTCTAAGGATGATTAGACCAATATAAATGCTCCTAAATTGCTTAAATACAATCTTACATGAAATAATATTTTTTCTTGTAAAAAAAATCTTTTTACATATTTTTTTAAATATCCAAATGATTATTTTCTGTCATTACCATATATACTTCAAAGTAAAGACAATTTACATCCAGAATATACAGAATTACATAACTTTGGTCATGCTTCGGTCACATCCACCTCCTTCCCTCTTTTCTATGTTTCCATCTCATGCAATTGTTCCCCAACTCATTGCATTGCATCATCAACAGAATAGGAAGCAGCTGTGACCATTCCGGCTAAATAGCCAATCGAAATACGATCAGACCAGATCTGATTTACAACCATATTGTGGCACGGGAGAATAAAGGAAAAGAAGCAAAACAGGAAGTAGGTATTGAAACTTACCATGCAGGTGAATGGCTGCCTTTGTTTTATTCACTGTCTGAGGGAGCATCTGCTGCTGATGCACTGAGAAGAGAGAAAACAGCAGCATGTTAGTTTTCTTAATCACCCGAGACTCAAACAGTGAAACGTGAATTCACTCAGAATCAGTCCTGGAGTTCAGTTCCACTGTGCTTGGAAATGCTTTTCTAATGAATGCTATGAGTGTCTCCCTCATTTAGACTGCTGTGTAAGTCTGAAAGTGATCTGATGAATCATCCCCTCTTGTTGCTTACCTGGGGCTGGGGTGCTGTGGAGTGCTTCAGTGCTTTGGAGTGCTGAGGTGTGTTCTCTTTGAACGTGATTCTGTGGAGAATCATCAAAAAGAGAGTTAGTCTTTGTCATCGCATATCTCACTCTCATAACTGTCCAAATCAAGCAGATTCCCGTAAGACGGCTTCACACTTACCATAAAGTGCCATACAAACAAGACAGATGCCACGCTTCCGAGGGCAATCAAGAAGATGACAGCAACCGCCTTCCACACCCAGCTTCTAGAAGGCTTCCCGCTTTGCACTGTAGCTTGGTAGACGTCACCCATGCCGGCCTCAAGATCCGCTGCTGTCATTTGGTAGTTCTTCATTCTGCGCTAGATGTCCAAGCGTTTGATCCTGTTTATGAGCCTCACAGCAGGCTTATGGTCAGTGTACTTGTTTAAGGGTACGTGTTTGGAGGTATGTCTTGTACAGAATGTGTTCATGGACTCCAGTTGCAGAAGTATATATTGAAAAGCAAAGGGAAAGTCCAATGATGTCAGGGGAGTAGAGGTTGGTTTGAAAAGGGAAAGACCGCTTGTGCACAGAGACACACCAACGCTCTCTCGTACACCTCCCCCACCCCTACTCACACTTACACACACAGTCACAGGCGTAGACCTGTTAGCCCACACAGCTGACAAGTCTGAATCTATCAAAGTAGCTTTTTAAAATACCAAATCTAAGCAAATCCATTAAGGTTTCAAGAAGGTAATCAAGTCACAGGATTTGTTTAAAGGCTGGTATGAGGACTCTTAAGTACTTTTAAGAGCATCAAAGATGTAGCTTTGCCTTTGTGGAATTTCCAAACCACACTCTTTTCCACAATGTAATAGAAAGCGCAATCCAGAAGGAAAATCCATGGCTAAACGTTAGCCCTGGATAGAAGGCTTTCACTGACAGCATACAAATGAAAGAATTAAGTTTGTGTAAAGCTTTCCTTTAGATAATAAAGAGTCAGTAAAAGGAAGTCTTTGTTAAATGTTATAAAAAGGAATCTCACAGTCCAGATAAATGCCTGTGACAGCACACTACTCTACTGTCCTGTAGTTCACTCTACCGGCTATCTACCAGCATCGCATAGTAATATACACCACTAGACGATTTAGCCAGATTCCGAAGCCAGAGCATGTTCATAACCTGTTCGGCTATATTTACAAATGCATACTTCACATACAGTAATTCAGCTCATAATTTCTGTATTTGGTTTGGGAAAAAAATTATTAGGCCCCTTTCAAATGTTACTACTTTTACATAGGGAGCTCCTCACTTCAACAGATATCTGTGATTCTAATCCAATATGATTCTGCATTTGTCATATTTTTTTACGTACAGTAGGGATTACCGAATGTCTTCTCTAATTACCTGAACACAGAACTAATTGTAGTTCAGTATAACTAAACACATTTGCTGTTCGTTGTAATTAAGTGTAGACTATGCCTTGCATAGTCAGACTGGGCTCTGAGGTCATTCAGGAACATTGCACAGCTACTTTATTCCAGATGAATCAGTCAGACCTGTTGAAAAAGGAGGTGGATCCTTTTCCTTTCATGTTCCTTCATTTCCTTCTTTGCATTGAATTTGTTTAGCAGTTGATATGGTAAGACATGCATTCACTAAAACCTGGAGAACTTGAAGATTACTTAAGGACTTTTACACACTGTCTCTGTAACTGACAAATCAACCAGATAATATAGTACATTAGATCATGTATATATATATATATATATATATATATATATATATATATATATATATATATATATATGTGTGTGTGTGTGTGTGTTTTATTTTTAATAATAATGATAATTATTATTATTGTTGTTGTTGTTAAGTTTTATTCTAATCAAACAAACTCATCAAACAAACAACATCAAACTGAATATACTAAACATGGAACAAATGGAAAAAAAGATCTGTAATAGATCACAGTGATGAATAAACAGGACAGACATGTTTTCATACATTCCAGGACACAGTAAGTACTCTTCTGAGCTCTGAGTATATACAGATGTAGTCAGAAGTTTACATACATTCAGCTTTCATAATATTGGAGGGGGGGTCTGAAGTCAATACAGTCCAAATTAACTGCCATAACATTAGCACCACTGACAGGTGATGTGAAAGACATTAATTATTTTAATCTACAGTGGTATCTGTCAAGTGATGGATATATTAGGCAGTGAGTAAACAGTCAGTTCTTCAAGGGGACAAAGATGTTAAAATCAGGAACAAGAGCCAAATTATGACGGCTAGACGACTAGGTCAGAAAATCTCCAAAACATCAGGCAGGTCTTGTGGGGTGTACCTGCCAAAAGTGGTCCAGGAAAGGACAACCAGGGAACAAGTGACTTGAATTGAATATGACCCATGGAGGCCTCACCTCACAGGACTTAAAGGATCTTGGTGCCAGATGCCACAGGATGCCATCAGTGGTCCTTATGGAGTCTATGCCTTGAATGGTCAGATCTGTTGTGGCGGCACAAGAGGAACCTACTTAATATTGGGGAGGTGGTACTAATATTATGACTGACTGATGTTCACCCACCAAGATTGTTAATTCAGTAGGGGATGTTTGTTTTTTATGGTCAGAAATAACCCAATAACTGCTGGAAACCAGTGTCACTGTCTACAGTCAAGTGTGTTTTTCACTACCATAGAACATTTTATGGTCAGATGAAATAAAGAGTTGTTTGGCCACAATGACAAGAGATATGTTTGGAGAGGTAAAGGCAAGGCATTCAGCTTTTAGAACACTGTACCAGCTTTAAAGCATGGTGGCGGTAGCATTATGCTCTGGGACTCTTGGAACTAGTACATACTCCAAAGTGGATGGAAAAAATGGTAGATGGATGAAGCAAAAATGTCAAAAATGTCACTATCCAACAATGCTAAATTCCTAACAGTCTAAAGAGATTGACGATGGCCTCTAAATGGCCTCTAAACTATATATATATATATATAAATCTCCTTTAAAAAAACACCTGTTGAATGTGAATCAAGAAAGCATCACAAATAAAACAGTTAGAAGTTAGGCCATTGGTGAGGTGACTTACTATTTATGGAAGCATTATTCATACTGCAGTATGAATAATGCTTCCATAAATAGTAAGTCACCTCACCAATGGCCTAACTTCTAACTGTTTTATTTGTGATGCTTTTTGGATTCGCATTCAACAGGTGTTTTTTTTAAAGGAAATTGGATACTATTGCTAAGATATAGATACTACAGTTGGTTAGTATGTAACCATATCATTTACATAGTGTTTTATGGTGATACATATCATGTTTCGTTAGTATAGTATATTCAGCTGCCTGAATGATAACTGCATCACAAGCCATTCTATCAAGCTGGATTCACTTTAAATCGGGCTGCTCTATAATTTAACTGGTATCCAACAATTCTAGTGACTCCGTCGGTTTTTAAATGTATGACTAATGATTGCAGAGTAAATGTCCTTATGAAATGTCCCTCAATGTTCCTCAATGTTCCTCATATGTGGCATTGGTGGCTTAGTGGTTAGGGCACTGGTTTATTAATCACAGGGTGGATGAGATATCTGGATCCACTAAGCCACTGTTGGGCTCCTGAGCAAGGCCCTTCTATTCACTCTTTGTCCAGGGGTTTCATAGCATGGCTGACTCTGCGCTTTTTGAAGCTGTGATATGTGATGAGAAAAATCACAGGACATTAGAATCGTCCTAACTACTTACCCCAAAGAATACAGCGCCCCCCCTCCCCATATAGTGCCCCGCCTGGGATATAATGTATTGATCTGGGAGCACATCTGCTTTATTCAGAGAAGATCAGACAACCAGTTAAACCAGTTACAAATGACATTATGTAACCCTAACTGATTAACCATAATTTAACTCTAACGGTGCTTTAGTAGTACACACACACACACATATATATAGTACTATATATATATATATATATATATATATATATATATATATATATATATATATATATATATATATATATATACTAAAGCACTGTTAGAGTCAACGTCAAACTGAATATACTAAACATGGAACAGTAGTGATGGATAAACAGGACAGACATGTTTTTCATACATTCCAGGACACAAAAAGTACTCTTCTGAGTTCTCAGTAAATACGGAACAGAATGTAGCTCTAACAGTGCTTTAGTATATATATATATATATATATATATATATATATATATATATATATGTATATATATAACTTATGGTTTATCAGTTAGGGTTACATAATGTCATTTGTAACTGGTTTAACTGATTGTCTGATCTTCTCTGAATAAAACAACTCTATATGTTCTATTACCAAAGCATAGCCCCACCAGTTTGTACAGAAGTCTTTATAGTTACTGAGTAATGCCTTTCTGCATTAAGGGGTTAAAAGATGAACGAACAAGCTCTTGACCACACATTTTCTCTGAATAAAGTTTTAAGCTTTATTTAGTTTTGAGAAACTGTTCAAACTAGAAAACAACAAAGCAGCTAAACTAAACACGGAACTAAACACCATAAAGATGTGGAACTGATAACTGTGACACACAAACAGGAAAGACATGATTTCATACATTCCAGGTCAAGCTCAGAGTTCATTAAATGACGAGACCGCCATTACGCCTTTCTTCTAAAACTCGTCTTCTTCACTTTTCCAGCAATGGTTGTATTTGCTACAAGAAAGACCTCATGTAAACTACACAGGTTATCTAAAATAAACAGGCTTCATAATGAACAATGGGAGTTCTCGGCCATTTACATTTTTTAATTGCTGCATGTTTACTTTCTAAATTTCAAAAGGAAAATGTATACTTACTGTATATATTTCTATTCCATTTACATTTTTAATGATATTATTATCATGTTATATATTTTATCTTATTTTTATCTCATTTTATTATATCTTTGCTTTTATCTTCTTCTTTATATTTATATTTATATGTTTAATCTTTATTTGATATATTATTGGCAGATATCAAAGCATTTCACCACTAGTTGTATCATATATGACCATATCACAAATAAACAGGTGTTTTGCTCTATAGTCTACATATGTGATTTGCTCATCAGACTCCTTCCTGCAGTGCCAGAATCCTGGATGGACTGACGATGGCCACGATGGCATGCAGCTGTACGAACGGTTATTTATCTAATATTAAGTGACCTAATGATGTAGAAAGAACAACTCTCACAAGTTATTTTCTCATCATGGACTAACTTCTGTCTCATTTGGGATTTTTTTTCTTGATCAGTGTTAAACAGAGAATGTATTTGATCAATGTTCAATAGAAGTCAGAAGAGTGCATTAGAAACAAGCTGTTATAATTACATTAGCTAGAGCAGAGAACTTGATATTGAGGCTTTTCAACTTTTATCTTAACTTTTAGGTTTGGCAGCCCAGAAAACTCACAGAACAATTGCTACTCAGCCAATCAGATCTGTGTGACACATAAGGGAGAGAAGAGAAACAGAGTCGGACAAGATGGACATTAAGTAACTAAACAGAGTTTTTAATCAAGAATAGATGAATTTGCTGGTTGAAATCCTGAGCCAGAGTCAGAGAGAGCACAATTGGCCTTGCTCTCTAAGGAGTGGGTTGTGTGATGTGAGACTGACACATGCTGTTGTACCTAGCAATGCTGCATTAGCGGAGGTTCGAAAAGAGGTGGTGGCTGACTTCACATGTGAGGAGACAAGTGCTAGTCTTCACCCTCTTAGTGTTGATAGTGATAAGGAGGGTTCCCATGAACAGGGTTTGGGTAATTGCCTTCCTCATTTTGAAGAAAATGGGGTAAAATTAAAAATAAATAAATGAGAAATTAGGAATAAATGAAAAAAGTGGTATAAAAGGATGGATTGACTCATACAGACATATTCTTCCCATGGGCAATTCTAAACCATTATGTCTCATATGTTCAGAGACCATGGCTATTATTAAAAGCAGTTATGTCAAGCGGCACTATGAGACCAGTTTTTAAACACTGGTTTAAAAGTTGTTTTATTTTGAAATTTTACTTTAAAGGAGATTTTTTAAATTTTATTTTTAACAGATATTGTTCAAAAATACTGAACTGTAATGTTGACTACATAACATGTTGATATAACTACTAGGCTGCTTCAGTATGCAGGATATGGCACTGAATCAGACATAAATTAGACATAGCAAAATTTCTGTAATTGGAACTTATTGAATTTTATTTTAATACCCTTAGCCATGTAGACCACTTAAGGTCCAATTAAAGAAATGACTGGAAACCATCATCAGCAAACAGGTCAATACAAAGCAATGGAATTTGTTTAATTTCCACTTTTCCAGCTTTTGACAAAAAGATTATTTGTATGTAAGTAATATTGCAGAATGATATCTTTTTCCGATATCATGTGCTTTATTTTAATAAATACTATACTTACAATCAAATACTACTGATTCTGGTAGGTTTGACACATTTATTAACCCCTTAACTAATAAACTAATATTACCAAAGAATAGTCTTACCAGTTTGTACCGAGGTCCCTGCAGTTATTGAGTAATACACCTTAGTTTGTAAAAAAACTTTCTACATTAAAGCGTTAAAACCCAGAATGGAGTTTTAGTTCTGGCCCAAAAAGAAAAAAAATATGAATGTGATAGTCTATAGTATGTCAGAGTGCCAAGACAATGATCATTACAGGGCAAAACGTTCTTCACTGAGCCCTGTCTAGAGATCGAGAGCATACATAACTGGAACTTAGCAGTAGACCAAATATAGTAATTTACTATATGTTTCCATGAGTATTTAAAACTCTTGTAGCTGAGGAGAGTGTGATTTGAATGATGATGACCCTGTTGCGCTGGTTTCTGAGCGTTTATAAATACTGCATACACTTACTGGTCACTTTCCTGGTTGTAGGTGTAGTATTGGAGAATACAGCTCATCTTTCTCTACACATAATTTATATTTATCACATCATGATGACATAATAAATTGACTAGAAACACTTATTCTTTTTCTAAGCCCTTTCACTCTTGCAGTGTATGTCATCATACAGTTTATTCTAAAGTTGACACCATGCAGGAGAAATGCAACAGGGTTGCTTTATTCTACAATATCGTGGCCAGAGGCCAGCAGCATTTAAATTCTCTCCAAGGCCATCCCCTCAGTCCAGGTAAACCTGTTCCATCGCATGTACAGATCCCCTGTCAGCAACTACCCGCTGGCCTTTTGACAAGATATGCAGAAGATTTGTTATCTCAGAAGATATGCAGTGAGATAACAACAACATTAAATAATTGAAACAAGAAATGACGTGTAAGCTGTCTGTGCAACAACAGCTTGGGCAGGTTTAACCAGAAAGGCCGGTAGCTCTGAAGAGCCACGTCTGAAATCATCAGCAGGCAAACAGCAATGTTTTCTTAGATCATGATGTAACATCTGCTCATGTGCCAATGGCTGTCAGCCTATTCACTTTTCTGTGGAGATTCCAGTTATTGAAATCCCCACCCTGTCTTTCGTTTTTGAAGACAGTGAAGTCGTAGCTGTAGCTGAATGTTTGTGTACTTTACCTTTGTTCCTCTTTCTATCTCTCTTTCCCTCTCCTTCTCTCTCTTTCCATCTCTTGTATAATTTCAGGGCTGCTTGACTCTACACTTCATGGCCTAAGTTTTAAATCTTTTTGATAATGCATGCAGTATACAGCCCTTTACAGGGGTTGTCACTTTCAACAGCTGCTGGGGTAGGCTGGACTGGATCATGACAGACGAAACCCTATAAACACACACACACACACACACACACACACACACACACACACACATACACATACACACACAGATTGCATCAGCCTGAGAAGCAGAAGTGTAATGACTGCTCCTGTTTTGTGTCTCAGAAAGCCCTGCAGCTGTATAACATTGAGGGTAAATGTTTCGACCTGTTACATCACCAACCTCACTACTGAAATGACCAGTTCTGCCATTGCTATCAGGGTCCAGGTATGGTGCTCCACAGTCTTTAGAGCAGTGATCTGGTGTGTGATTACATTGTAAACTTCCTTTTAAATAAATCGACTCTCAGTAATTCCAGGGTCCACATAATGGTTAATATGTTAATACATTGTTCTCTTCTCATTCCGATTAGCATATTGATGGTGGCCCTGTTACATACCACTGATTTGAATGCTGTTTGAGATAAGGAGAACTAAACTTGGACAGACGATTCAGCCTCAGTATGACCTTAAAACAGAACACCTACACATGTAAAAAGAAAATTTCCTATGTGCTCTAGGAAAACCGTCATTGTAGAATCTTATGAGGATGTCCTTTATGCCGTTGCTGCAAAGTTCAGTTTTTATCACCTTCACCTTTTAAGTAGATTTAGTGTCTGATACAAGGCAAATTTGCTAAACGCTGCAAAGCTGCCTAATATTTAGTAGCCCCCCCCCTTGTGGCACCACAACAGATCTATCCATTTGAGGCATCACCTCCACAAGACCTCTGAAGGTATGTCCTGTGGTATCCTGTGGTATATGAGCAAGAGATCCTTTAAGGCCTCCATGGATCGCATCAGTAAGTGTTAGGTGTTCATGGCCCTGTCGCTGTTTCACTTGTTGTGCTTTTTTGGACCACTTTTGGTAGGTACTGACCACTGCATAACAGAAAAAAACACAAAACCTGCCATCCCATCCCAGTTTGGTTCTTGTCAAAGTGGCTCAGATTCTTATGCTTGCCCATTACTCCTGCTTTTAACACTGACTGTTCACTTTGTGTGACTGCTAATACACTATATGTTCACATACACTGTAGGACTTAAACTATTGGATGATAAGTGTAAATACTAGCCTTCCCAGGTTAAGCTAACACATTCACATAAAATCAAAATGAGTGGTCACCTTACTGACTTGTGTTTAGTAGTGTCTAAGCTTAGAGGTATCTTTGAATTATTAATCTATTCAAACTAGCTAAGGTTTTCTTGAGTAAATAAATCAAGCACTTTTGTGAGTCGCTCTGGATAAGAGCGTCTGCTAAATGCCTTAAATGTAAATGTAATGTAATGTAACAAACAAATAAAACAAAACTGCCCAGATAAACAGATTTACGTTTACAATTATGGGATCCCTAAAACTGTCTACTATAGTTGGTTATGAGTTATAAGCTTTATAGTCTTTATGGAATTGAAAGCCACCTACATCTACCTAGTACTGTGACAAAGGTAGCTAGATGCTGGTAAAAGCAGTGCTTTCAGGCTGATCTAAGACCAGTTTATCTCATAGAAAGAGTAAGGATAGGATTTGACAAAAGAGGAACCGATCTGTCATCAGTGTAAAAATGAAATGAGACTGAGAAACATAACAAGTGTGTTATGAGTTTCAGGTAGAGTTCCTTTCTTTGTGTTTTTTGATTGCATTCTTACAAAGAAATTAGTCACTTTTTCAGTGTTTTATCAAGAATGCAAAAACTAAAAACAGCAACTGGGGATCTGCAGATACCCATAAATGATCTACGGACAGGCCTGCGCTCACTTGGAAGCTTGGCTCACTTAAACTGGAAAGCTTGTGTGTCCAAATTTAATATAAAAAAAGTATTGCCATGACTTCTCCCTTTTTTTGGGAGAGTCCTTTCATCATGTTTGTGAATAGCCTTGGCAGCTCCAATATGTCAAAAGCAGGGGATGTCACATGATGTTTTTTTAATGTCTTAAACCATAGTCAAGATTCAACATCATTTAAATAAGATTGTTCAAGTCATTAAATGATTGTTCTTCACAGTAAATACAGTGTGAATATGACATGGAAACACAGCTTCTTGTCTCCCTTAGAGAAAATGTGCCTGAAAGGGAAATAGCCTCAGTTGCCTCAGTTTTAAATCTTAATGGCAGACAGTCCTTTTACACTGACCTTACACTGAGTTCAAGCTAAACTTATCAGTACAATTGGAATATATGGCGAACACGTACTAAAGCTGTAGACACAACAAACGAAATCATGCCCATGAGACTTTGAAGACAGAATGTAAACATTAAGAACAGAAACCAGAAGCACAAGAGCTAAAAACAGGGGAGCAACAGCTGCAGCTAAAATAAGGTTGTTAAACAGGAAGAGGTAAAGACAAGTGGCACACGAAGAGGTCAATTTTGACTAGACAAAAGAGATGAGAAAGCAATTCGAAAGGCACTGAGGGAGACAATTTGAAAGTTGAGAACTATGAATGCTAGTATATGAATATGCTAGCAAACAATCTGGCTACGAAGACCATTCAGAATTAGATCAGAATCAGAATCTCTTTATTTCACCAAGTTTGTTACACATACAAGGAATTTGTCTTGGTGAGACCAACACAACGTATGACAAGTAACAAAAAACACAGAACACAGATTATTTACAGTATTAAACTAAAGGAAAATGACACTAAACAATAAATAGGGTAGGGGATAAATTAAAAAAGTAAAAAGTACTAAAGGTAATAAAGAGCTGAAACTATATTTACAGAAAAGAACATTAACATTACATGTCTTGTGCTTGCGAACCTGAGTGTGTAGGGTTGGAAAACTTCCAACTAGATAGAAAATAAGAATTAGGAGATTGTATTGTCGGACTTTGTACAATTTGTAAGTTAAACCTCTTAATGTGAATAATTTATTTTTTAAGGAAGGACATGAAATCCAACAATCACATGAATTCTGAAGGAGGAAGTGGAGATTTTTTCAGTGTAAAAGTAAACATCTCAGAGCTATTAGGGATGCAATAGATAATACAATAAAATATTACATTTATTACTATGTAAATACAAGTAGTTCAATGCAAACACTATGACAGTAAATGGTCTACGCTATGCTGCAAAGGCCAGCATATGAGACCATTAACTGCCAAAGGGATGGAAAATGTTCAACTAAATAGGAATGCTAAAAAGCATTACCAACATAAGATAGACCTTGTCATGAGTATCCAGAAGTCAATGTTTTTTACTTATAGGCTACATTTATTAGGTGCACCACTATTTTTGTGTTAGCAAAAAAATCCTGAAGGCTGTTTGCTGACATTCTGGGGTTTTGCTTTTAATTTGTGGCCAGTATATGGCTTTTGTCTGAGAGTTTTCTTGGTCTTTCAGGTCTTGCCTTCATATCCACAGTTCCCTGAACTACTGTTTCTTTTCGGCAAGTCAGATAGAGGGAATTAAGATCTAGAAGTGCTTTGATATCTTTTTCTAGGCTTCCCCAGAGCAGGCTTAAACACTGAATCTGTTATGCCCTGAAATTGTTAGCAGCTGATCATTTCTAATGACGTGTCCTAATCAGTCAGTCAGGCCTGACAAGTTCATTAAGTTCTGAGACTGTAAATAAAAATGTGTCCAAATATGAAAAAACTGCACAATTACTATTTAATTTTTACAATTGATTTTGAGTTTTGTTTTTTAAACATTAAGTTACTGTTTATTGACAAACATTTACTGCAGTGGTTGTGTTGACGTCTGTTCACATCACAAATCCAAGCCAGGGGTCCCCAAACATTTGCACGCGAATAAGTTCCAAAGGGTGTTAAAATGAACTCCACAGGTGTTAATTTACCTGATTAGCTGATTGTACTGATTTCATAAGTATCAAAATAATATAGAAAATACAATGTAGATATACAATCATTATATCAATACAGTATATGGGCAAAAGTATTGGGACATTGGGGGGATTGGAGTTACTGTCTCTACTGAAGGCTTTCTACTAGATTTTGCTGTGCATATTAACCAAAACAACTTGCGTATATTCAACCCCCTCCCAAAACCTGTTGGTCTAATAAATAAATAAATAAATAAATAAATAGATAACTAAATAAATAATTAGGTGTTTAATGAGATGAGAGATGGAGCAGAAAGTAATAATGGGAGTATGGTGGGTACACAATATGGTCAATTGATTAAATAAGGTCTCTGTAGAAATTATCTGTTTATGGACAAAAGTGGTAACTGATCAAAAAAAAAAAAATTATATATATATATATATATATATATATATATATATATATAAAATTTTCCAGACTTTTTAGAATGTGTAAGTGGAACCTTTTAATGTGAATTTTGTTGTTTCAAATTTTGGAAAGGACATGAAATCTGAAGGAGGAAGTGGAGATTTCCACTGTAAAAGTAAATATCTCAGAGCTGTTACGGATGCAAAGATAAAACATTGAATTTATTGCCAGGCGAATACAAGTAGTTTAATGGAACAGCAAATATAGCTCTAGTCCTTGCTTGGCATTAGACGTGGTGCCAATAGGTTCATGTTTATCTGCTCCAGAGAGTCCTATTCTATTGGCTGTACTTCTCTACAGAAACTAGACAAGCATTTGCACATATGTGTCAGCAATGGGTGCAACTTAAACTAGCTGAATGCATTCATTAAAAAGAGTGTCAACAAACATTTGGACATATAGCGGATAATCATCCTTTTCTGTAAATGAACTAAGCAGTATTGACTTTGACAGAACTTTGAAAGTCCATTAATTTGATCAGTTTATCCCTTTTATCCCAATGAACAGGCGCACTACTGTAACTAAGTGGTGTTTGTAATACCTTTAAATTGACATGCAAAATTGAAATATTGTTTGGAACTGACCCTAAACTTGTGGCCACCAAACAAAGTAGCCTTCTCTTGCCATGTTTTGCATTGCCCCAGATTAAAGTAACCAGGCTTTTGGGGCTTTATCAAAAGGCTTTTACCATTTATGAATCATGCAGAGCAGATATAATACATAAACAAGCACAATCTTGATAATACTACATGCTTTCCATGAGGCTTTCTGTGCTGTCTAGTCTGTGTCTCATTTGACTACAATTTCCATAATAAAGCACAGGTTTAACACATGCAGTGCCTTCTCTGTACTCTTGTCTAATGACCATGTTAAAACCTAAATGGACTCTTAACTATCTGCCACTATTAATATCACCACTATTACAACTATCTACCCCATGATCAGAGCAGTTGAACAGTATAGATGGTTAGGTAACTTTTATCAATAATGTTTAAATAGTTCTGACCAGAGGAGGTAAGTCGGGTCCCCCTTGTGATTCTTGGTTCCCAACCTCCCAAGGTTTCTTCCTCCAGCTCTGAGGGAGTTTTTCCTTGCCACTGTCGCTGTTGGTTTGCTCACTTGCTTACACAGTCTTTGATCCTTCATGTCTTCTTACGTTATTTTTTTTTGTCTCTGTCTTTTACTAATTACTAATTATGTAAAGCTGCTTTGTGATGACAACAGTTATAAAAAGCGCTATACAAATAAATTTGACTTGACTTGACTTCTAGGTCTACATCACAGCTCAGTTATGTGGTAGTGTCGTCTATCTCAAAAGCAAGCATCTTAAATTTACTGATTTTCTTATTCAGACAAACATACAGTTTAATCCAGCATCTGTTTTATTTAGCTGCAATACAGCAGCTAAATAAAAAACATTAAGTTGTAAGATTCTTTTTCATTTTTGGTTTTGTCTCTTTGCTTTTCTGCTTTAGCAAATGATTGCCAGATATGTCCCTGCTAGTTTCTCTGAGTCATTTCAGCTGCAGCTGCTAGAATTTGTTCAATTCAGAGTGATGGAAAATTAAAGTGCTTAACACCATTATAGAGTATCCTTCAAATATGACCAGTACCTTAGAGTATGGATTTATTTTGCGGCCCAATTATGTCCAGCAGAGTGGCATCAAGATGTTTAGTTAGAGGTTAAGTATCTTATCCAAGGGCCTAACCAGGAGTACCCACTGTACCCACTGTCCAGCTGTTGGACACTACCCTGGTGGCATCTCACCACTATGCTACCAGCCACATCATCATAGGCTTTAGGGGAGGGAAATGGTAGGTGTAAGCACAGACAGTGTATGGTCAAATGCAGTGGACTGTTTCTGTTGTGGTTTGTGTGGCAGCTATGCAGTAATCACAGTGTTTCTGTGGAATCATTTTGCCATAGGTATAAAAGTGTTTTATCTCAAGAGCGTCTTTGAACTCTGAACACCTGTTAGCATTAGCTTAAGGACAAGTACCCCACAGAGAGACTTCTGTAGAATTCTGTAAATGTAAAAGTAAAGGCATTTATAAAATATGAGCTTTTGACATGTAAATCACTGAGTTGCCAAAGTGTTTTTCATATCTTTTACAAACTCGATTTTCAAAGACAATGCACTGTTTATAGCTTCCCTGTTTTGGCTGATTGGATTAAGGTTAGCTAATGGTTTATTTACTGTGGAGGTAATTTGTGAAACTTTGCTCACCCTTCTGCCAATTTCTGAGATAATTACAGTTTAATTACTAAGAGAGGAAGTGATGGAAGATGCTGTACTAGTGCCCATAATAATCCCATTTCCTGTCCAAATGTCCTGTTAACTTCTAAAATGGCCTAAAATACTTGTCACTTACTCATTTCCTCATTTCATCATGCATTTCCTCCATCAACAACTCATTTTGCTTCTACCACTATTTTATACTGATATCACTACAAGCATTTCGTTATTTGGTTCCATGATGTGCCTCCACATTGCTCAATGCTTGAAAAGTCTGACACACTGAAATTGCATCAGGCACATGTCTGCCTTTGTGACATGCTGCTAATTCTGTGTGTACTGAATGTGACAGACACTGATTAGGTTTTGTAATCTTTGATAAGAAGCCAGTTAAAAGATCAACATATAGAAAGATACAGAGTGGATGGAATAATGAAGAAGAAGAACTGCCTCAGAATTAGTTAGCATAACCTCAAAAATAGGTGCAGAGGTTTTTAGAGGATCATTTGTAATTTGGTAGCAATCAGCAAGTTTCTGTCAGAATTCGGGTTGAATATTTGACTGGCAGAGTTCAGTTAAATTAGTTGGTTTCCTTGCACAGTTCATGTCATTTCAATAGGGTTGAGGTCAGGGTTCCAGGGAAGGCCATTTCAAAAGCCTAATGTTTGCATGTTTTTTTCCATTTCACAACCATGTTGAAACAAAAAATTCTAGTTGTCTTGCTGGTGGTTTGAGGATTTGCTGACAAATTCTGGGGTAGTCCCCCTTCTTTATACTGGCAGCAAAACAGCTCAGGAGCAGTACAGTGTTCTTGGGGTTGATTGTTTTACAATTATGAATTTACTTCAGTTCAATTCAAATGAATTTCTATGGTGTTTTTTGCAACGAATGTTGTCACAAACCAGTTTTACAGAGCTTTGGGTTTAAGCCTCCTTTGAGCAAGCCAAGAGCGACAGCAATAAGGAAAAGTTATTATATTAAAATACTGATATGATTGTAATGTCAAACAGCCACTATCTTAAAGAAACTATCTTTTGAAAAGCAATTTACATTTCATCAAATGACAAATAACAACGCAATGACAAGAAAAAGACATTCTTCAATTCTTAGTTATGTGTTGAGATTTTTGGAGCATTTTCATTTGGTCTATTCATCATGAAATTTAGATGTAAATGTAACTGCAAATGCATAGAAATAGCATATAGCATGTAGCAAATAGCACAGTAGCATATAATAAAAAATGGAGATATAAGGTTTTCTTCTGACAGGATGAAAATGTAAACCTTTAATCTCATTAATCTCTTTATTTTTAAGTTTTCTTTCTTCACAGTTTACTTTAAATTCTTCTTTAAATTACCAGATTTTAAAGCAATGTTCTCATATTATCATTCTAATAGTAATAGTATTCTAAAAGTTAGTGCTATCAGGGTCAATGTCTTAAATCGTGGAGTTCATCTGCAATCTTTAACATGTTTTTATTTAAGGCAAATTAATAATTTTACCAAGTATCAACTTCCTCTCGTAGCTCACTCTCTTTACAGAGCCTAGTGATGTATTAGAGGTTTTATTTAGCGATGTAAACATAGCGTTGCTACTGTTGAGCTCAGAGGGTAGATTATACTTTATTTATGCTGAAATATGGATTGAATCTCATAACTAACTCTCATTCTCTCACCCTACCTCTTACCACCCTACCGTGCGTAATCCATCCATTTACCGCTCAAAAAGTGGTTGAAGCATATTCTCCCTTAAAGTATCACTGAGATATGTGAAATATAAGAAATGGATTCCTCTAGTTTGTTGGCATATTTACATTTACATACATTTATTTGTTCTCCAGCCCAAACATTCAAGGTCATGCTAGTTATAATTAATCAAAGTATTGTTGTGATTAACATGATTAAGCTTTTTAATAGATTGACACCACTAATTTGAGTATATGTGGCACATGAGATTATTGGGGGCTTTTCCTTAATTAATACACTAGCCGAGATTCATGAGACGAGATTTCTTTCAAAAGCAAATGTCAGTTATCCAGTGAACTGAGAACAGCTTTATTGATAATGATAATTGTGGTGAGTTTGTCAGGCAGGCATTTACATGTTTTTACATCGTGGTGGTTGAGTAGGCCTTTTCTAGTATCGAACACACCTACATGGTTGCTTATAATCTTACAGTTGCCTGGTCATATCCAGAATAGGTCAAGTAATGTTGACATGTGCCGCCTGCCGACACAAAGTACCCTGAAAGTCGATGTGAGGGAAGTTCAGAGGTTAACCTTTAAAAGATAACAGATGGGGAGGATTTGAGGTTATACTAATGTGGTTAGCTAGCATTACAACCTGGTAAATGTTAGGATTCCTCCTTCTCGCCACCCTCATCGCCTCCTCTCCGTCTAGGTTCTCTTCGTCTGTGGTATGACTCTCCACAGAGGAGCGTACATAAGCCTACACGTAACACTTTCGCAGTGGCTTTCCGTTCCAGTACTAATGACACCTAGGGGTGTAAAGCCATCCCAGCTTCCTTCCTTTCTGAGCTAGTCCTCCATTACCTCTTTCATGGGGGATTTTAGCTGCATGGCTTACAACATAGTGTTTCCTCCCCCTCAAACATCTGTAAATGCTGGCAAATGGTTCTCAACACATATGTGTAGGCTAATCTTTAGTCAATAAGCATGAGTGTGTCTCTCTGGATTAGTTTGCGGATGCTTGAAAGCTCTGCATTTCTGAAACCTCAAATGAAGGCTGCAGACAGTCTTCTTTCTATCTCTGAAAGGCCTACATGCTGCTCGATTGTTACAAGGTTGCCATTTTCCCTGTCCCATTTGCTTCCATTATATTTATTACACCAGTCAATGACACAGGCATTACCATGTCTGGTACACTCTTAAAAATACAATATTCTAAATGGTTCTTGATTTGGACATCCAGTTTTAGGAAAAAGATCCAATTGGCATAGAATCAGAATCAGAATCCGAATCAGAATCTCTTTATTTCACCAAGTATGTTACACATACAAGGAATTTGTCTTGGTGAGACCAACACGTATGACAAGTAAAAAAAACACAGAACACAGATTATTTACAGTATTAAACTAAAGGAAAATTACACTAAACAATAAATAGGATAGGGGATAAATTAAAAAGGTAAAAAGTACTAAAGGTAACAAAGAGCTGAAGAAGCTGAGAGATGTGAAACCTTTACATCATGTGCAGGTTCTTTACACATTACAAATGTTCTTCAGACGTGAACATTTCATTTTCTCATGTCACCAATATTGTTTTTGGATAGCAACAATATTTTATACATCTTAACTTAATGATGATATAGTCTTATCATTATTAAAAATAATGGGTGATGGCATTAAGCAGTATGCAACATTTTACAAGTCTTCTACACACATAAATATAAAGGGTTTAAAGTGCCATGGAAGAACCACACTGATGCTCTCAGTGATCTTTCAGTGGATAGTGCTTTTACCACTTTTGTAAATGGGATATACCAAAGAACCTTTTAAAAGTTTCCACTCCACATAAAATAAATGGTTTAATGGCAGTGGTCTTCAACCCTGCTCCTGGAGAGCGACCGTCCTGCAGACTTTGGATTTAACCTTCTTACAGCTACTTTAGACAAAGATTTAACTTGAACTCTAAATGTTTTATGATAAACAATGTTCACATATTCTGTGCAAAATGGTCTCTATCCTCAGGAGATCACAAGTTTGTCCCTAATGATGGTGCAGCAATCTTTGGGTTGGAGTCCAAGAGAGCATAATTGGTGTCACTCTGTTCTTTTGGGGGGGTGGGGGGGGGGGGGGGTTGGGAGGTGTTGGAGTGGTAGGATTGGCCCCCCTTCTCCCTCCATCACTGAGCATGATGCTGGCCAGCCTGGGTTTCTGTTAGCTGACGTAACAGAATTGGCAGTTGGTGTTCACCTCCAAGTGTGGTTGTGGTAGTGACAGTTTGAATAGATACAATTGTCTGGCTTCACATGCCTCTGAGGAAGCATGTACTAGCCCTCACCTTCCAGCGCCGGTGGCATCAGGTAATAGGGGGAGTTCTAGGTAGTTGGTGGGAATCTGCAGTGGACCATGGGAGAGAACTGTGGGGAAAGAAAACTAAGAAAAATAAATGCATATTACCCAGCTGTGTGATTTAGTACTGTTTTACAGCTTCAGTCCAAAAGATGCTGCCCCGCTGAAGGGACATGAATCAGTCAAATGAAACAGCTAACATATAGTCTGGTGGTAGTGTGTAGCCTTAGTCATGGGGGTTGAGTTTCCTGTGTACATGCACATAGAAACCACTTGCTCACAGGAAATAACAAGGGGAGCACAAACAAGCCAACATGATAATTTCACGAGCTAAAGGTCAGGTTCAGGCACCTTAATTGGGCTCCATGATGAGACATTATGAAAGAATTGGGTCCCACACACTCACTCGCTGAGGTAGGCAAAGTCTGCGTTTTGTTACTTTGAACTGTTTCTGTTTCTGTTTCCTTAAATATGGGTCAAGTCACCGTCAGTTCAATTCAGTGTTGTTAAGACGCTCCCTTGTCTTGTCTATATTGAATTGCTCAAGGCAATTAGACACACGAAACATCGCTCGAAAAGTGTAACTTCCTCTTACAGCCGGTCCCCACATTAGGAATGTACTCGCTCAAAGGGGAAGTCATGTCCAAAAATAGAATAATAATGTCTCCCATGAGCTAAAAACTGGGGAAGTTGAAGTGTTTTCGTTCTTTAAACATCAGTCATGAAAGGCTGGAGGAAAACCATGTGATATGCTGGGCTATGTTTAAACACCTTAAACAGATCTCATGCCTATTACGGCCACCCATCTGCCCGGGCCTAAAGGCACCCAGGAGCAGAACTGATAACACATAAACAAATGCTTCCTGGTCTAATGCTGTAGACAGTTCACTAACTTTGAACTGAAGACTGGCTCTAATATTCTGGGAGGCCTTCATTACCTGGATCAGGTGTGTTTAGGGTTGAATTTGGGTTGGAGCTAGACTCTGCAGGCTTGTAGATCACTAGAATCTGTGGTAGATTTTTTTTTTTGGTCTAGTGCTCTTTTTGACTGATGAGGGAAATTCAAAATCATGAATCATCCACCTACAAAGCAACCATCACTGTTTGCTGTGGTTTCACGGTGTGGTAGGATGTGTATGCTTGAAATCATTAGTGACTCTGTCTGCTAAGAATTATTACATGAGACTGACATTCATCACTTCAACTCTGATTGTCTCTGGAGTGCTTATATAGTCAATATCATTTTTGCTTGTTTATTGTTATGCTTATCATTGCTTATTATAGCTTATTTTTTATTGCTTATTATTTATTGAACCCTCAAAAATCATGCAAATTTCATCACCCTAATACATAGGTGTAGGTCTAAGTGGGCGGAGGGAGCGGATGGGCGGATTGGGTCCCCCAATAGTTTGCTCACAATACATGCAGGGTGTGTTGGGATTCATTTTGTTACTTTTAATTGTTAAATTGGGTTAATTAGCCTAGCAGTTAACAACACTGCCTTCTCTATGGCAGACTAGGGTTTGATTTCCTAGCTGGGCAACCACGGTACAGTACACCAACACCAATAAGAGTCGTTGGGCAAGAATCCTAAGGCTTCATTTTTCATCAGAGAATGTGATTAAAAACCCATGTTCAGCCTCATGGGAGATGCAGTCCATGCCTAGCTAGCCAGTTTAGTATGTGTAGATTTATTTACTTGATTGTTAAACCATCTAAATGCATCTAAATGTGTCTTACACTGTATGGACAAAAGTATTGGGACACCTGTTTATTCATTGTTTCTTCTGAAATCAAGGGCATTAAAATAGAGATGATCCTGCTTTTGTTGGAGTAACAGTCTCTACTGTCCAGGGAAGGACTTTTCACTAGATTTTGGAGCATTGCTATAAGGATTTGATTGCATTCAGCAACCTCACTGCATTACCAAGGTCAGGATGTTGAAGGATCACCACCTGAAATCTGTTAGTGACTATCTTTTAAAAACCTCTGTCATTTGTCATCCCCAACTCCCCAACTCATCCCAGAAGTATTCATTAGAAGGAGTGTCCACAAATATTTGGACATATAGTGTAAGCAGCGTTCACACCATCACAGCAAATGGGTTTAGGACGATATATTTCTTGAATGATAATAATAAAAAACAATTAAAACATCGTTTTGGTGTGTGTTTGTGTGTTCTTAGTGCTTAGCGATACCGTGAACAGAGAAAATGTGTTTAAAATATTATTAGCAAAACAAACACACCATGTGATTGGTCAGGTGATGGTCATGCGCCACCCCTCCAAAGTTGAAATGAAACCCACTCCACTGCACTCATATGACTCATATGATCTGAAATCTGTTAGTGACTATCTTTTAAAAACCTCTGTCATGTGCCATACCCTGAAACTGAAGAAGTTTAGTGTTTATAGCCAACATCAGCTTTTTCACATTAATGGTTCTTCAGATGTCTGTTATAGAGCAGCTTTCTGTGTAATCACAATCACAATCTTGTAGCACCATCATGTGGTCTTTATTAGTAAGTGAACAAGGATGGACCACATCAGTAGAAATGATTCAGACGCAGGACCATTCACTATACAGGTGTATTACACTGTTCTTTTAGAGGTAAGGGGTAGAAGTGGATTAAAACCTCACACATTCAGTTCAGAAACATACAACAGTGCTCCTTGTAGAGAATAGAAATTCTATTTATTATGATATTTAATGTATTTGGAGCCCAGTGTGACATGTTTGTGTCACACTCCACATGTTCTTTGAATTTTGAGACCTGTATCATTCGCTGAGTGTACCATTATTTGTCTCTACTGTCCAGAGAAGGTTTTCTACTAGAATTTGGAGCATTGCTGTAAGGATTTCATTGTAATTAGTGACAACAGCGTTAGTGAGGTCAGGATGCTGAATGAGCACCACCCCACTTTGACTCAAACTCCCCAGCATATCCCAAAAACCTTGGATGGAGCACCAGCCATCATTTCAGAGAACACAGTTCATCTACTGCTCCACAGCTCAATGCTGGGGGGCTTTATACCCCTCTAGCCCATCCCTGGCATTAGGTATGATGCCAGTAGGTTCACATTTATCTGCTCTGATGAGTTTTATTTTATTGGCAACTTATATAAATGATATGTACACCAGTCAGCCATAACATTAATACCCCCTGCCACAACAGATCTTACCATTCAAGGCATGGACTCAATACCACATCCTGTGGTATCTGGCACCAATACATTAGCAGTAAGTTAATGTTAAGTACTGAAAGTTGTGAGGTGGGGCCTCTATGGGTTACATCAGTGAACTTTAGGTGCTCATGACACTGTCGCCAGTTCACCCGCCGGTAACCCTTTCTTGGACCTCTTTGAACAGATACTGACCACTGCATACCAGAAAAATCATCCAGCTATTGATTCTTGTCAAATTGGCTCAGATTCTTATGCTTGCCCATTTGTTCTGCTTTTAATTTATCACCTTCAAGAACTGACTGTTCACTTGCTGCCTAATACATCCACCTCTTGACAGAAGCCACTGTAGATAAAGATAAATAAAGTCTTACACTGTATCTGTCAGTGGTGCTGTATATATAATGTTATGTGTATATAAATATTTCTCACACAAGATGTTGTCATAATCATTTTTATTGCCATTTATAACCATTCACATATATATTAACATGTAAACTGACATGAACCGCATTTGTAACAAAGAAATCCCAGTCTTGGGGGGAAATAAAAATAAAAATGTTTTAAGAAATAAAAGAAATGTGAATTCACTTAAATAAACCGCATAAATAACTACTTAACTATTAACAAAAACATTTTTGGAAAGAAAATTCTTTAAAAAAATAAAAGATTATTTAAAATATTTATATGTAGAATATATAACCCCACTAGGGCCTGAGAACAATTAACCATATATATATAAATCAGAAAAAAATACAGCAAGTTTATCCCTTATCTATTTTGTAACTGGACTGCAGTGTCTTGATTGAATTGTAGTAAATTGCAACTTGGATGATGATTTCATGACCGGATCTGCTACAGCAAGCTATAGCAAATGTGTGTATAATGGATATAGTATAAGACAGCATCAAATTCTAAAGTCTAGAGAACTTTGAAGAATAAAACCTCTTGCTTCCTTAATTTCCAGGTGCTCATAGACGTGTCAGTGAGCCTGTTGGGTTTTTTAGAGGTCAAGTTTGGAATATTTTTCTTCTGTTGGCTTTGTTGATTCTTGGCTCTTTCAGTGCCAAAAATGACAGACCGCAAATACAGAAGGCACAGCCTTGAGACTCCAAAGACTACTTGAGCACTACTAGAGCACTGACAATGTAGTCATGTCTATTTCAGTATTATCCAAACTGACACATAACAAAAGTAACGTAATACATTAATAATATATTACTTTCTTTGGACTATATTGAGAAGACATTGCGCTATATTCTGCAGATGTTACATTATATTGTCCTCCTGCCTAGCCAACAGAAAGAGACCCCAGTATGTGTCTGTCCCCTGCTTTGAGAAGAACTTTGACTCGAATTCCAGTGTCACACTCTCATCCCTTCTCAAATGGATCACCCCAGACATGGACACAGTACCTGAACCATGGTGATGTGCTTCACTGAGCTTGCGGACCATTCTACCCTTCACGTTCTTGTTTGCGACCAAAGTAACAGTTTCATCAGTTACTTCTTTTTTGAGGAAGGTGACCTGGGCATAGATGTGGTAGAATCCTCCCACTTGGATTGTGACCGTGCTGTTCTGTAGGAGGAGGGACGTTTCTTGGCAGGAGCAACTTTGGCTTTTTACCCAGGTGATGTGTGCATCACTTCCTAAAAAACACACACAATGGAATGACCAACAAATGTCATCTGCCCCCCCCCTCCCCATGAGACATGGGCTCCATCTGGGTTGCACACTGCACATGGTGGGCTGTATATTTGGGAAGCCCAACTAGGTCCCAGTAACAAAGTATGTACAAATGCACTTAGAGCCCATGCTCACCTGGAATCCACCTGGAACCCACATGGAACTCACCTAACCCTCGTTCCACCCATGTAAGCCCCGCATGAGTATGTCTGGCTAGGCAATTACTGACTGCACACCACTGTTGCTGTATTATGAATCTTCACCCCTCTTTTACATGCATCAGAGAAAAAGTGACCACTGTTGCACCACCATTGATCATCCGTTATGTGAGTGCTGGATCACTCTCAGCACAGCAGTGATGACAACATTTAAGGTTGTGGTAAATATGGTCATTTGTGCAGTACTGGTATGAGTGTATCTGACTCAGATATGTTTCTGGAGTTTTTAAACACCTAAGTGTCACTGCTGGGTTGAGAACCAAAAATATCCCACCTACAATGCTCTTGTGGTCAGAAAGAGAGGATTACTGATAATTAGTCTTTAACTAAAGGGTCTCTTATAAAGTGGACAGTAACACTGCTCTGTGTGATAAACTCCTACCAGTGAAAAACACTACTATGTTGATATCACTGCTCTGCTGAGAATGTTCCACCACTGAAAAAATATCTGTGCTGAGCTGTGGTGGTGTCTTTCCACTGATACGTGCGGTATCACAACAGCATGGTAAGTGTTTCTGATAAAATGGCCAATACATTTTGGTAGGCAGGTAGGGGTAGCTAGGAAATTCCCAGTTTACAGCAAAAAAGCTTCTCTAATGTTGTATTGTTTCTCATTTTTCAGATCCTTATTATGATAGGTCATAAGAAATGACAAGATAAGTATGTAATGGGAGTTACTGGGCCTCATTTAGCAATATCTCCCTAAGAACTTCATGAAATTTGTTCTTGAGAAATGCCCTAACAAAAAGGTCTGCGTCAGATTCATGATGTGTTTTTTAATAATTCCCAATAAGAAAACCCTGTTGAAATGTCTTCTTGACAATGGTTGGTGAATGCGACCCAATGTGACCAGAATGGAGGGAGCTGTTTGTACATCAGAAATCATACCCAAGATGCATATCGTTGTTTATTTCCTCTTGCATTTCCTATTGCATTTCTTTTTTATCAGCAAAAAAGATCATCCACCTCAAGCAAGTGTACAAACTTTCATGCAAAGTTTGGCAACTCTAGTCATGCGGATATTTGCTGTTTCCATCAAGACTATTTCATTTGATATGCCAAAATACACATGAAAAGCAGCTGATGGGAATCTTGCTAGTGAAAGCAACAGTTACTCTGTGAAAAAACCCTCCCTGTTAACCTACATCTGAGAAAGTGGTCGTTGGATGCATCTGCTATGTAAACCAAGCTGGAAACGAATTTAGAGAGTAACGTTATGCCTCAGTTGGATGATTTTGTTCCATTTGTGTAGGCCTCAGCAGACAATCTTACCGCACTTATACTGTGCGAACACCCACCACCAAGAGGCAGCGGAGAAGATATTATGGGAGGAAAGACCTTTAAAGGAACAGCCCCCCATCCACACATACAACAAACATAAAGCTGTGTTTTTTCCACACTGATTCATTACGCCTCTACGAATTTGATGCATCATTTTTTTGTGGTCACTTGCAAACGATTGCTGGTGGCCACAAGAGAGTTATGCTCTGCAAATTGATGTTTAAAGGAGACATCCAACAAGGATGTGTTCCTCTGATTACAAGCTAACACAGTGATGAAAGCTGCAGTGCTTTGGCCTTGGACATTTGTGGTGAGGAGTGGGAGGTACCATAGTAAGTGGTTTCAGTTTTAGACCTCATGTACTGTACGCTGCACATTTTTAAACATGGCTGACTTGTTTCGCACCACTTTTTTTTTCTGATGATTAATTTCTACAGTACGGGGAATTAGGAATTAGTCTGCTCTCTGCATCCAGTTATGTTTGCTTGCCTTTTGAGTTCATCCGCAGTGGATGTGTAGCTAAGTGACACTTCCTCAACTAAGTAAAGAGAAGGAACAAAATAACAAGATCATCTGGCAACCGAAAGTCCCTGCCGGAGTTTTGTTTCGTTGAGAGTGAGGGAAAGAAAAAAAGGGAAAGAGAAAAAGAGATGGCTTAGAGATTGCTTACCACTAACAAGGTGGATATGATTTGTAGAGGCCTGACCAAAAGAGGATCCTGAAAATGAAAACAAAACATTAATTTCACTCTTTAACTGATTTGATAAGCTATCGTGTTGAGACTGTTGGTACATAAATGTGTCCTTTTCATATGGTTTCACACCATCTGGTGTACACAACATTTTACATAGTTTTATGACATCATTATTAATGGAATAGATATATGAAATATGAAATAATTCAAATCAATAGTTTTTCTTCCTTCTCAACTTTTGTTCTGGCTCTGATGTAGCCACTATAGTATACTTATAAGAATAAGTATGAACCATAGTACTGTACCTCTTGTACACTCTGTTTTAACCCCATAACCCCTTACTGCAGAAAGGCTTCTGTTCAAACTGGTGGGGCTATTCTTGGGTAACAGAAGTTTGTAATAACACTTTCAGCCCACCAGCAGTCTATAAGCTTTTAAGCTGTTTTAAGGGGTTTTAAGTGTGACTTAAAGTCCATGAAGTGGCAACATTGTGATTTTAGTTGTATTATATATTGAATATTGTCCGGAAACATCCCTGTTCATCTCACATGCAAATTCATTGGTTTATCAGGTTCAAATCTGCCTCTTCTGGCAGTGTTAGCCTACTGATGGTAATGTGTGGTGCAGTGTTTCCAGTGGCCTATTTTATGAATGAAAATTGTGAGTGCACGCCTACTCATGAATAAAAGGACATATCTCTCACCTTGAATCCGTTCAAAGGTAGGGGAAAAAGGTTCTAAAAGAAAGACAGGTCACAGTTAAATCCTACATTAAACTGTACTGAGATGAATCAACATCACTAGTACTTTCAATCTTATCATTAAGGCCAAATGAGGGTATCAGCAAAGTCCCAAACCAAACTGGCACAATTTTATCAAACCAAAATTAAGGCATACCTGTTGACCTGTTGTTCTTTTCTCTATCTGGGCAATGGCTGATTGTTGTAGAGAGCACTATAGCCATGATCACAACGGCGATTGACAGCAGGCAACACCAACCCAGCATGATGTTGAACCTGATGTGGCTTTGGCTGTTCATTGCTGCCTAAAATCCAAAAGAGAGACAGTGGCTAGATAAGAAGACCGACACCATCCACAGTACTGGACAGTCAGTCTTGCTTGTGCAGAAATGCAGCTACCATATTGTTCTTCTGAGCTTCTCCCTTGCTGAGGATAATAGGATCTCACGGTCCTGGTGAGCGAGAGGCAACTATGTTCTGTAAAACTGACTCTGAACTCAGGTGGACAACGGAATAAAAAGGTGCCGTTTCAGGTAGAGCTGAATCAGGGCTTTAATGTGGCATGACACAAAAAGCAGGGGACTCGCTGTATCTGGTATTCACCTTTTATGGGTGATTTCCCTTTTGAGCCACACAAAATTCACCCACAGGTGACTGAAACAACCTACAGTTGATTACACAGCACAAGCACCTGCCATGGGTTTCTAGGTCTTAGGGAATTCTTCTCAGAGTTCTTGATTTCTCTCCAGTGTGGGAGTCATATCCAGTTTCAAAGTACACAACTTTTGCATGTGATCTTCTAAACACCAAAAGCTGCATGGCTTTGCATGGCGCTTGTGCAGAAAGTGTGCAGGCTAGCCCTGCTTAACATAGGCATAACATTGCATCACATCACATAGTCAGTGGCAAGATGTTTTGCAGGAAAGACTGTATTTCCAAGAATGCTCGGATGAGTTCCCTTCTGAAGTGCCAAATAGCAGACACAGCTTTTCAAGAATTTGATCTTCTTCTTTTTTGTGTAAAACCCACTTATGTGGCCAAGTGTTCACCCAGACGAACACTTTGAAAGTTTGCTTTGATCATCAAATCTTTCTGTGATTTTCCCAATAAATGTCAGTCACCAAGTCAGACACTGGAATTGAACTGCAGAGCGGAGTCATATTACTTCAATATACAGCCTGTTTCTTTTAATCCTAATCTAGTTATTTTTTCAACCTGCTTGATTAGACAGTCTTAAGTGAGCCACTGCATACTATATTACAGTATACCAATAATCCCCAAAGTCTGTCTTCATATTCAGGTGTACAATCAAACCCCAAGCACTTCTCTAAGCCACTCAAATCCACTCATTAGTAAGCATAACTCTAGTATCAGAATGGGATCCAGCCAATGTGTCTGTAATCTCAGAAATATGGTTAATTTGGCATTACAATCAATATTAAAATCAGATGGTAGAGAGACTGCACTTACCTCACTGTAGTGTAAGGACCAAAGGACTAATGTGTGTTTGTCCCCAGTACCACACATCAGTTCTGTCCTCAGGATTTCCCCTTCTTCATTCTGTCTTTATATAGATGATCTCTCTCTCTCTAATGGTCTCTCTCTCTCTCTCTCTCTCTCTCTCTCACACACACACACACACACACACATACGCACACACACTCACTCACTCACACACGTTGTTGGTGTGGTTGGAAACAAGGTTAAGTAGCATGGGTATCTTTAAATCAAAAGTTAGAGAAAAGAGAGAAATTTCACAACTCATCATTTCTCAGAGTCTGTCTGGGGAGTAAAGCATTGTTGTCCACAAATGAATCTGCTTCTGTCAATCTCATAGAAAGATGTTTGGTCTTGCAGTACAAAACCAATTTTCCTCTGGACATACCCTTCTCAAGTTTGTGGCCATTCACTCTTTCCACGTGCTTTCTTTTTAATTGCTAGGTTACTCTGACTGCCTGTGCTGGGTTTCTAGAACAGTACTACGATGAGAACTAGAGAACTAGACCTTGTTCACCAACATCTTCCTAAAAATGTTCTTAAAGTGGTCTTGAGAAAAACCTACGGGTCTAAGGTCTACATTAGATTCATGAGGTGTTAATGAGTTGTTAATAGCTCTGCTCATGTGAAGATGAATCCCATTGTCCTCCTAAATTGTAAAAATTACACATTTGTACATATTTTCATTCACAATTCATAAGGAGTTCCCATCCAAAAATGTTATACATATTTTACATTTATATTTTGCTTTAAAACACATTAACATGTGTTGTGCTTCTAGACGGTATCTGCATGTTCAGAATGCCAGCCCAAATCAGATTTTTGGTGTATCTAGATTATATCCAGATTGATCATGGGTAGTCCGGACAGCCAAAAGCCACAATTCTGTGAAGGATTTGAAATGCGAATACGGTCGAATTTGTACAGATGCAACTCAGTCTGGACACTCTGGTGCACAAATCAGATTTCCAAGTTTCTTTTGCGTCACTCGCAACAGGACAGATGATGACCACATCAAATCTAGAGCAACCTCCATCTCCCCTGCTTTCACATATCAAAGCAGCTCAACACAGAAAACACATTCCATTTACACTTGTATTAAATGTGGACGAGATCCATTTCTGACCACCTTCGAATGTGGTTTGTGTGATTCGATCACAATCTGTTCACAGTGCATCCTGGAGGTGTTTACACCTGGCTTTTCATGCGAAAATGTGACATCTGTTTTGCCAAATACACACAACCCAGCCTGTCGTGTGCTCGAAGAAGATGTGAGAAATCAGTGGCACCAAAGAATGCTGCTGGATTAATGAGGGCCGCTCCTGCAGAAAGTAAAAGAATTTAATGATTTCTACAGTTACATTTAGAGTTAGGATTGGGGAAGGGTTCGGTTAAGTTATGGTTATGGTTAAGGTTAGGGTAAGTTTTATGTTCAGTTTAGGTTAAGGTGTAGTAGGTTAAGTTTAGGTTTAGGCTAAGGTGTAGGTTCAGGTAATAACATTTCACTGGTTGCTTTGATTGATTTGACTGATTTCTGTGGTTCTGGGGTGCCTCAGTACAACATGCATATGTGTGATGGCCGAACTACATTTAGTACAAATCCTGAAATGGTCATTTAGTCACATATGTACAAATTCCTCTTGAGCCCATGCTGAAATTGGACAAACCCCAAAGAAGTGAACATTAGTGAATGTCAGAATCTTAAAAGCTGCATAAGTGGATTTTAAAAAGAAATTTCTTCTTAAGAATAGATGGTGAATAAGACCCATTGCTCCAAAACAGTGAGAGCAAAGCCTCTTAGCTATATCCAGTTTAATAATGCTGAAAATCAACACACAGTGCTGCAGTCTAAATATTTTCAAGTAATGCAACTGAATATCAGTTCTTCCTCAGACTTAAGCGCTCCTGTGTATGAGAGCGTGACAATCTTCATACTGTCTTATCTAGACAAGGCTGTCAAATGACCCAGCTTTCCCATAGGCATACAAATCAAGGTCAGTGACTCAGTACTTTGTTTGCTGGGCCCTGATCTGAGAAAGTAGAGAAGAGATTTGCGATAAATTCAACATTTACATGAAGTAAAACAGGGGTGGAATTCTGCCACATTCCAAAAGAGACACAGTGCCCATATTTGTCAGTCCTGTGTGGAATGTTATACAGCTTGTAACCAGTTATATGGGACATCCCCAGCAAACCCACTTGTACTTTCCTGCAAAGACACACAGGCACCCACACACCAACAAACCTCTCCTACACAAGTACATACACAGTGGTGCTGTCCCTGAGCTGAGCTCTTTATAAGGCTCATAATGATAGCCATAAACAACGACGGGCGATTCAGATCAGAAAGATTTAGATCAGATAGACTTCATGGCCAACTAATCTGGCTAAGATATCATTTATATCACTTGCCCTCTCAATCTCACCACTATATAAAAAGGGTCTTTTCAGTGGCATTTGTTGTATCGTCATAACTTTCAGTAAACATGCAACACAATCTACACCATGGGATTTGCTTATTTATTTAGTTTTGCTGATTATTTAGAAGCAATGTGACCAACGCTTGTGAAAGTAATGTAACAGGAATAAAATTTTAAGCTAAGGTAAGAGTGAGACTGATATGTGCTGATTATATGAGGTTGTCTTAGATTAAGGGACACAAAAAGGAGTGCTGACTCACAAATCACTGAAAATCAAATGCATCGTTCCTCACAGTAGTACAAACAAGCACACCTATCGACAAAATGGAAATATTGAATATTTACACATTAAATTATACTATACATATAGACACATTATATACACACACATTATATACACACATTATACATACTCTCTATTTGCAATATTGCACTGGTTTAAAGTGGTTAAATGTACAGGTTTCATATAATCTGGATGCTTACATTATTTACAAAATATTCACTAATAATAATATTATTTAATATTTACTTGCATTTATTAAAGCAATAATATAATATGATAACAATAATATGATAAGGATCAGTGTAGCATCAAAAAGATCAACCAGTTATCAAGAAGGAGGATTACAGGTTTGGGTGCGTGGGAAGAAAGTGTTTGTGTGGGAAATTCTTCTGCAGGGCTCTGATGTAGGCCTCTGAGCACAGGCAATAGTCTTTCTGTTTTCATTTGTATGGGAGGGGGAAAGAAAAGGGAGGAAAGGGAGCACCACAGAGAGATGTGCTGATATGTGAAAACTGTACTGCTATTCCATCGCAATTGATCAAGCAGGTAAGGTGACCTTACTCTTGCGGTTAACTGCATGGTGATGCACAGCTCTCAGAATTTCCCCGTTGTGTGTGTGTTAAACGCAAATTAACACAATTCAATGTGTTCAGAGGTTTAACTTTTTCAACCCTAGACGCCTGCATGTGGGCCATGCTTCAGTTCCTCGCTCTTGTTTAGAATACAATTAGGGCTGCTTTCCCAAACAGGAATTAAGCCTAGTCCTATCACTATTCATAATGCTCCAAGACTGGTCCAAGACTAGGCCTAATAACTGTCTGGGAAATCGGCCCATAGAGTAGAACTTAATAAGGTTAATGTTTCATGAAGAGTTTATTTATCGGTTGAACAGAGTTCCAAAATTCCTCCCTGCTCTAGGTCTTTAAGCGATGCCATAAAAGACCCATTGCTCCATTTTTTTTGTAAAGGGATGTATGTGTGAAGAACCTTTTTGTTCTTTTAAAAAATTTGTTGGTCAAATCCCTTTTTCTCCCAGTTTGGCTCTGCCTATTAAACCTACCCTATCGTTACATTAGCTATGATCTAGACACTAGGACTGTAAGGACATAACACATCTCTTTTGAGATCACATCTCCCTGGCATTGCCAAGCAGTTGACACACTAAGACTCTCGGAGGAAGCTCTGGTCCCCAGCTCTGCCACAACAGCTAATAGTCCTGTGCTGGCCAACATCGTGTTAAGAGTGTTGAGGGGAGAGAAAGAAATCTACTCAAATGGAGAGAGCTTGGCCAATTGTGCCCTCTCAGACTCCGAGCCACTGATGGCAAAGTGGCATGGTCGTGTCCCCCTCACCAGGCTATAGTTGAAGCGCATTAGACCACTGAGCCCATGAAGAACCGTTTTAAGGTTTATATATATAAATATAAAGGTTCTTTAACCAATTAAGTTCTTCACACTCACAGTTTCTTTACAAAAACAGTTCTTTGATGGCATTGTTTAAAGAATCCTTTGTTTTCTTTGGGAAATTTTTCATAGTATGACTAAAATAAAGCTTAAAACTATGTGAAAACTCCCAGTCCTAACAGATGACAATTAAAAGCTCAACATGTGAAAATCATGCCTACATAAAAGATATTAAAGTGTATATAAATTGTTTCAGCATTATAGAGATTTAAAAAGGAACATATGTAAAAAAGAGAAAAGTAAAAGTAAAAACAACAGAGTAAAATTACATCAACAGGTCAACCCATTCATTACCCAGAGACAGAAAGAGAGGAAGAGAGAGAGAGAGAGAAACGAAAAGCACAGTGAGGAATTGAGATCAGCCTTGGTCGTCCCCTCTCCATAACCACCACAGACTTCATCAAAGCCATTGTACCTTCATGTAAGTTGTATGTAAATCAAAAAGATCAAATACCTGACTTCAAAGGTATTTATGATTGGTCAAACTGATCAAATTGATCGAAACTAATACTAGTGATTAAACCGAAAACTACTGGATAACACCTGTCAACATGACAACATGTTGTTTAGCTCAGATGGCTGTGTGGGGGGGTCCACTTTGACAGTTCCCGCAGCTTAAAGATGAAAAGTTCTGTGAAGTTTTATAAACAGGAAGTTCTTATCTAATGTCATCATGTCCTTCTTAAAGACAACCAACAGTCCTCCTGCGTTAAAAAGCCTTTAAGTGTTTTTAGGCTTAAAGTCTCTGAAAAGGTGAAAGAGAAGAAAAGAGTGTTTGGTTAAAGGCCTGGTCTCTATATGGCTTTGTTATGTAGTTATGCAGTTATGTAGAACATTATCTCAGATGACTTGCTGCCACATAATTCCTACTTTTGTGGCTTGAGCGCACTTCTTAAGTTTCAGATCTGCCCAACACAGCAGAGGCATCTTGATAACGGTCTTCAGCAGAACATCTCAGCCTCCTGAAATGAACAAAGCCATACAACTTTGAAGGCCTTGTCCTTGTCATTGGGACTGAGCTAGCATAGGAGTGTAAGAGTGTGCATGTTTTCAATCACTCCCATCAATTTTTGTAGAGTGTGAAGACTGCTAAATTAACTCAATAGCGTACATGACACAAGAAAAAGGAAATTCATTTACGTTATTGAATCAATTTAAAACTGATATTCTAATAAAGACAGATTGTGCTAATGTCTAGTGGTATGAGTAGGTATGTGCTATGGTGTTTGAAAGAGGTTATTTTGCAAGTGAAGCACATACAGAATTGTCTAAAAAGTATATTGTATAAAAATAATATGAAAAGACTTTATTTACAGTGATCAAGGTGCAGTTTGGTTTGATGCACTAATTTGATGTGTTTAAGTGATATTTACAAGCCAACATACTAAGAAATATCATACAATTTAAGATAAAAGTTTATTCATATAAATAGCCTAAGAAGCCAATAGTAGCCTAATATGGCATGTCAATTGAATTGCGTGTCACCTGAACTGGAAGTGTGTTTTACTAAATTTAGTTAGTAACACTGAGATAAATAACTGATCATCACAGTGATTTATCAGTCTACTCAGGCTTTAGTAGAGCTCAGTAACACAGATAAATAACTGATCAGCACAGTTATTTATCAGTCTACTCAGGCTTTAGTAGAGCTCAGTAACACTGAGATAAATAACTGATCAGCACAGTGATTTATCAGTCTACTCAGGCTTTAGTAGAGCTCAGTAACACAGATAAATAACTGATCAGCACAGTTATTTATCAGTCTACTCAGGCTTTAGTAGAGCTCAGTAACACTGAGATAAATAACTGATCAGCACAGTGATTTATCTGTCTACTCAGGCTTTAGTGGAGCTCAGTAACACTGAGATAAACAACTGATCAGCACAGTGATTTATCAGTCTACTCAGACTTTAACAGAGCTCAGTAACACTGAGATAAATAACTGATCAGCACAGTGATTTATCAGTCTACTCAGACTTTAGTAGAGCTCAGTAACACTGAGGTAAATAACTGATCAGCACAGTGATTTATCAGTCTACTCAGGTTTAAGTAGAGCTCAGTAACACTGAGATAAATAACTGATCAGCACAGTTATTTATCAGTCTACTCAGACTTTAGTAGAGCTCAGTAACACTGAGGTAAATAACTGATCAGCACAGTGATTTATCAGTCTACTCATGCTTTAGTAGAGCTCAGTAACACTGAGATAAATAACTGATCAGCACAGTTATTTATCAGTCTACTCAGACTTTAGTAGAGCTCAGTAACACTGAGATAAATAACTGATCAGCATAGTGATTTATCAGTCTACTCAGGCTTTAGTAGAGTTCAGTAACACTGAGATAAATAACTGATCAGCACAGTGATTTATCAGTCTACTCAGGCTTTAGCAGAGCTCAGTAACACTGAGATAAATAACTGATCAGCACAGTGATTTATCAGTCTACTCAGGCTTTAGTAGAGCTCAGTAACACTGAGATAAATAACTGATCAGCACAGTGATTTATCAGTCTACTCAGGCTTTAGCAGAGCTCAGTAACACTGAGATAAATAACTGATCAGCACAGTTATTTATCAGTCTACTCAGGCTTTAGCAGAGCTCAGTAACACTGAGATAAATAACTGATCAGCACAGTGATTTATCAGTCTACTCAGGCTTTAGTAGAGCTCAGTAACACTGAGATAAATAACTGATCAGCACAGTTATTTATCAGTCTACTCAGGCTTTAGTAGAGCTCAGTAACACTGAGATAAATAACTGATCAGCATAGTGATTTATCAGTCTACTCAGGCTTTAGCAGAGCTCAGTAACACTGAGATAAATAACTGATCAGCACAGTGATTTATCAGTCTACTTAGGCTTTAGTAGAGCTCAGTAACACTGAGATAAATAACTGATCAGCACAGTTATTTATCAGTCTACTCAGGCTTTAGCAGAGCTCAGTAACACTGAGATAAATAACTGATCAGCACAGTTATTTATCAGTCTACTCAGGCTTTAGTAGAGCTCAGTAACACAGAGATAAATAACTGATCAGCACAGTTATTTATCAGTCTACTCAGGCTTTAGTAGAGCTCAGTAACACTGAGATAAATAACTGATCAGCATAGTGATTTATCAGTCTACTCAGGCTTTAGTAGAGTTCAGTAACACTGAGATAAATAACTGATCAGCACAGTGATTTATCAGTCTACTCAGGCTTTAGTAGAGCTCAGTAACACTGAGATAAATAACTGATCAGCACAGTTATTTATCAGTCTACTCAGGCTTTAGTAGAGCTCAGTAACACAGAGATAAATAACTGATCAGCACCGTTATTTATCAGTCTACTCAGGCTTTAGTAGAGCAGTGTAACTGCCTTTTTTTTTTTTTGGAATGATGGATTGTGCTTCATCCAGTACTTTTGGGTTGAATTTGTGGAGTTGGGGGTGAGTATGTTTGCTCTTCTGTTTTTGTTTCATAGTGAAATGAAGGCTTGAACTATAGGCAGTTTGCATCTTTTGCAAATGCCCATCAAGTTAAATGCATTTTTCACATGCTTTTGGATAGCAGTGGCCCAGCACTTAAAGCACCGGGCTGTTGATGGCAGGGTTGTAGATTCGATACCCAGGCTCCACTTTTGGGCCCTTGAGCAAGGCCCTTAACCATCTCCGCTCCCTGGGCACCACAGGGATGGCTGCCCACTGGTGCCATTACCACACTGATGGGTTAAAAGCAGAGGCCAAATTCCAACACCAATGGTGAATATGGATGGCTTTGTATTTTGAGTGTCTTTGAGCTCACTGGGTAAAATACCACGTGGTTCTATTTTCAAGTAAATGTTTTCTTCTTTTGCAGTTTATTTAATTTTACAAACATTTCTCAGTTCTCGTGTAGATATATATATACACGTGTATATATATATAATGTATTTAAAAGCTTTTATTCTGGGTTTCTATTAACACACAAACCAATTAAATGTAACTCATCACTGCCAGCCCCTGTTACTAAATCTCAGCACATTTTTAGGGAAGAGTCTTTAATGTCATGACACTTACAAATGAATCAGACTGAAGTGAGAGTTAACAACACACTATTTTCAGTTTTCACACATAATTAACAGTTACTGAAAGTGACCTCAATGAAGCATTACGAAATAATGACTGAAAACTGCACTGACCATAAATCACTGGACTGCCCCAAATGCCACTTTATTTGGTTGACATAATGAACGTATAATTGAAAGTACTGAACAGTGAATAGGATGACAAAGTGTGGGCTGGAGCTTCACCAATGGATCTTTGTGTGTTATGACATACTGAAGTTCACGTCCACTAGCAGGAAAGGTCTCTCTCCATATCTGGTAAAACATTATTGACGTGTGAGTCACAAGCACTGAACAAAAAGACAAATAGGAGCAGTGGCAATGTTTTAAATAAGTATTGCATCATCTGCCACTGTTCGTGAAGTGCTCTGGGTGAACTATACGGCTGACGGGTTTCCTAGAAACTGGCCTGGTCAGGCATGTGAGTGAAACTAAATCAGTGAATCACTGTCCAGTGAATCAAGTTCACATCTGATTCATATATCAATCAAGTAAAACCATCTTCTCTGCTTGAAACGTAGAGCGTACTGTTTCTAATGAAGATGCCGGTCTTTGAGTTTTCTTATCAGTTGATGCTACAGTGGTGTCAGAAATGGGATACCATCACAAATCTGGAAGAAACTTGCTGGTGGTGTGAACCCCAATCTCACATAACTGTCCTGATTTGGTACTCAATGACTCTCAGGCGGGTTTGTGTTCTCTGCTACATCACTAACTGTTACACTGTCTGCAAAGCCTGTGTTTGCATTTGTTAAACCTGTTAGCTAGAGTTTCAAGCTAAGCCTGTCTTAACTTAAAAGCCCTGCTGCGGAATTGGGTTAGTCAGAACTGGCTTAAGGTTTTACCCTGTTAGCCCTGTTGGCTTGCATTAGCCTTTTAGCACTGACTTACGAGGTATGGCATATCTAACATTCAAAAGACAATGCAAGAAGACTCAGCACTGGAGCATTTCCTGAACACGCCACTGCCGTAGGTGTTAAAGCAGCAAGTACGGCTCACTTCACAAGTCAGCATCCAGGCAGCTGCTGGAAAGAACTCATCTTAAGCAGCAAGAGCAGCAATCAACACCATAGTGCCAAGTGGCCCTACAGCAAGCAATGGCAGCATGGCTGGTGTACTGTCAGTGTAAGAAGAGGCAATGCCCACCGTGCCAGACAGTGTCAAAAACCTGAAAGGATCAGCTGCTCCTGCACACTTTGAATTGAATGCAGTGTAGGAGGAATGTGGCTCATTGCTGCCATCATCACCAAATTATCGGGGTTGCTGTTATGACTTGGCCCGCTCCCTCACACCGCAAATGGCACGACGGATAGTTGGAAAACACCCACTGTCCAACTCAACTCTGTCACTGACAGCTGAGTCGACATGCAAGGTTGTGGTAGGGGGCTGAACCAAGTGCACACATTCTGGCTAACACCCCTACAAGATGAATTGATTACCTTGCGCTGCCGACCCACAAGGGCCGCGGGCAGCATACATTCTTGTCGGCACTGATGGTGCAGTGGACAACAAGGATTGTGGAAACCACACAAAACATAGGATGACATCGCAGCTGGAGCAAGCTACACCAAATACCGCCACCATTGTCTCCATGCTGTGCAACAGCTCACCCCATACCAGGCCTGTGAAGGAGCTAGGAGGCTGAATTGACTGTTGAAGCACCTTTGCGCAAGTAGCACGACCCCAAGGAGAGGCCATAGCATGAGTGACACATACATTTTAAGGACATTGTAGGGCCTTTTGTTAGGTCGCAGGGACTTCTGACTCTTGAGCGAGGCACTGTGTGTGGCGTCTGCCACTGTTCATGAAGTGCCCTTGGTGGAGTTAGGCAGATTTTGACTGCTGGGTATTCTGGGAACCTAGCTAAGGAGTGTTTGTTTTTATTTAATTTAGTGCAGCTTCACTGGGGTTCTAGAAATGTGTGTTAAATGTTTTATTGATCTTTTGGGTGATATTTTGACATGTAAGCACATGTACATTCGGTCAGTTAGCAATTATTAGAAGATCAATGCTGTGTTTTTACCTGCTCAGGGAAGTTCTTCCAGTTTACAGAACTCTGAAACGACAGATAGACATTTGGATGTGAAATGGCTAATGATTTAGAAATCAGTGCATTTCTGCACTCTGTCATTTGTGCTGTAAAGAAATGTGCTTAATTGTAAATGAAAGAGCTGGAATCATGTGTATGACACACCTTTTGTCTGAGGAGGTATCATAAAATGCTCAAAGATCCAGTAACTTTCCATTTTTGACTTAAATTTTTTCACCAGCTCTGCCCGCGAGTCCTGATTACGTGCTGTAAAGATAAACAGACTGTTTTTCAGGTGATTTGTAAGCCTATAAATGATTATACAGATGTAGGTACAGTGTGGTGATCATCATTAAATACATCAAATATATCTTTAAAACATACACATTTTTTTTAAACATGTAATCATGGTGCCAAAGAATTTCCAGTACACTAAACTTCTAATATCAATTTAACAGAACTTAAAACACAAACACAAATACTTTAGAGTACCTTAAAGAATCCCATAACATATATTCTAAAGGTTTTCACTCCTGGTCCTGAACAGCCATAGTCCAACCCAATTGGGTATTTGAGCATTTCCTGCTCAAACAAGAGAAATTGAGCATACTTAAAAATCCATGATTTTGTGAGTATACACAACTTGTGGTTTAGATGGACACTATTGTCCTACAATGCAAAGTTAAACAGAAAGGGAAGGTCTAGTAGTGATGTAAGTGCAGTAGCAACAACAGCAGGAGAATCACACATCACTTCCTTTTAGTACGAAACCAAACTGTACGTTAATACTTTGTGTACTAACTTGCCAAACTCACGCTCTGAGGATTAATGTATAGTTCATACCTTATAGTGTTAGTGTGTAGTATGCAATCAGCAAGTGTGATGCACCCACTTTCTAAGCCTGGCAGCTAACAGACAAGTTGAACCAAATCTGTACTATAGCCCTCTAGGACCGTGAGTGAATACCACTGGAGTACTACTAAAATAATCTTCAGTTTTGTCTGCATATTTTAAGACAATTGAATAATAAGGCCTGGAGCAACTGACCAAAAAGCATCATTCTGATAAAGGCATCATCTGGGTGAATCTTCAGCACTAGCAAGCAGGAGTCACATTTAATCCATTTGCCATCAAACATTAGTCCAAGATTGTCTGTAAAAGAAAAGAAGTAGAAAAAGTAAAGCAATCACAATATTAACTACCTTTTTAAACTATAGGTTGTTACTTTGCCTTTAAGACAGATCTCTGTTCTGATTGGCTGTCATGTCCTGTGTCGTATAGTAAACAAAATTAGTAAACTAAATTTGTAGTACAACTAAATTTGTACGAAAACTCTCCTTATGACGTCAGTGTGAAAGGTCAGATTAAACAACTGTAGACTGAATAGGTGGGTTTTAAGTACGTGTTGGTTGTTCTAATCCAGGCTGTGCTGGCTGTAACAGCCCCACCAGTTTGTACAGAAGCCCCTGTAGTTACTGGGTAATACACCTTAGTGTGTAATAAGCCTTTCTGCATTAAGGGGTAAATATAAAGGGGCCAAGAACCTTACCTGCCTCTTCCATGAGGGGATCTATTGATGGGTCAACCTTGTAAGTCCAGGACATTTTCTGACACTGACCTCCTCTGTAATAATAGAGTAGAGTTTTGTTCAGGGGTGGTCTGTATTACAGTTAATGTTACAACATGAAAGGCTTACAATAGCTTGATTGGTCCAGAGACTTTAATGTAGATAAACTGAAAGTCTAATAATATACACAAAAATAATGAGTTTCAAAAATGTTACATGATTTAATGTAAACTGGGGATAGACCACGCTAAATTTAAAATTGGCTGCACATAAAAATGAAATTGGAGAAATTTGGTTATTTTGAACCACGTAATTTAAATGTTCTGTACTGATTAAATTTTTTGCCATTCGTCTAAACCTTTATTTTAAGGAGTGTATGTCACTTTTGTGAAAAATCCTTGGCCTACATTAAAATATATTGCTGATTATTAATACAAATGTGTTATTGTGTGTTTGCAGACACTCACTGATGAATTGCCGCTGTCATTACCAATGAGTCATCTGCGCTCTTCTTCAGATCCGTTACACAGTTATCTATTCCCTGATATACTTCAATGTCCTCTGCATCCAATGAAGCTACTCCAATGAAATACCACTGTCCTAAATACTGCATTAGACAGAACACAGTACCATCATTTATATACATTTATTATATATCATTTATAATTATAACATCACATATATATTTCACTGTAGAAAATAAAGCACTGTTCTAATGCAACCTCTCTGAGATACTGGAAATATTTTATGAATAGCAAATGAATAAATAAATTAATAGCAAACGAATAAATAACTGGCCTGGTGCCATATGTACTATGTAAGAGATTATATAGAAATTTATCAATTTAAATATAAAAGTAACTCTCAACAAAACTTTCCTGATAACTATATTTCAGGCAATAGACCAGTGAAATAGTGCTCTTGTATAGTGCTGTGACAGCGCAGCAGAGTCATTTTAATAGTAAACATGTACTCAAACAGTCACTGTGTGGTGTTATCTGTTCAGTGGTGCTTTTATGAAATTCACTCACTTGCAGCTTACCTTGTCATTGCTTAGGAGAGCTGTGCTGGACAGAGGAGCTGGAGGAAGAGATGGCACCAGAAGCTGGGCCACAGCATAAAGGATGCCCAGTATGTCAAACATACCTGCAGTTCAGAGAGACAGATGGATATCCTGTCACTGACTGACTTTGAGAGCAACTCAGCTTTAAATAAATTGCTTAAGGGTTCATTCACCTTGCCTGATGTTGCACAGGAGCAGCCCAGGCCTGTTAATAATTGCTGGTGTGTTTGTTTATGCAGTTTTAACAGTTCCTTGTGTCTTTTCGTTTACTGAATAGTGTTGCATTTAATATTTTCAGAGTAAGTAGTTTATTTTAATATCAATGCAGTAGATATTATAGACCTATATAATATCTATCTATATATCTATATCTATATCTATATCTATATATAATATATATATATATATATATATATATATATATATATACTGTACAGTCGCTGCCAAAAAAAATCCTGACATTCAGTAGAACTCAGTATACAATTTTAAAGCATTTTAATTGGTTCGCTCATCATTGTCAATTTTGATACAGTGTAAAGATTAATTCTGTCAAAAAGTGAAAAACAGCAAAAATTGAGATATAGTGTATATGGAGTATATAGGGATGCTCATTGCAGTGTGAAATTTGTAATGCTTCATGCAATACTCTCTGGAAAACATCTGCTTTGAAAGAAAGCACATTGCTGACAGAACCAAGATGTACTTATCTTATCAAGATAAGTTCTCTGTTGTTCTCAGAAAAATGAACTGGCCCAGAGTCCAGACATACCTCACAAGACCTCAACCCAATGTTTTCTTTTTCTGTGGTGATTTGACTGGTGAGAAGCAGAACATGCTCCAGCTAAGACAGGAACTTTGGAGGCATGGAAAAAAGTCTGAAAGTGAAAAATGAAAGTGCAAGAGGTGGATATTTCACTGAAGAACATGCTTAATAATGTGCATAATATTGTTTTGACTACATGAACCATGTTTAACAGTAAGTCTATGTGCATTAACTAGACAGCATACAAATATATACTGGGATTATTGTGTGTGGGATTACTGTGAGTGCATTTTAAAATCTTGACCATTTTAAAAGCTTTCCTTGAGGAATTTACAGTTTCTTCCAGTACCTAGTTAATCTAATCAACGCTTCATAAAATGATATCAGATGAGCTCCTGACCAAAACTATATACATATTTAAAAACTATAGAAACTATATAAATAAAAAAAAGCTTTGCGTCCTCAGACTGTTCTTACTTAATTTAAGTAGTGGTGTTATGTAATAGTGCAGTAGAGTCAACGGTCATCAAGACCGTTTGCAGACATGTGACATTTGTATCACACAGTCAGGGCAAATCTAACGTAACAGTAGGGAATTGTCCCTTTAATAATCTTTAATGGCATTAAAAAACTTGAAAATGCATGCCATTTTAAGGAGTATTATTGTCTGTTTAGACTCAAGTTTTGGTGTTTGGTGCAATAGTAAATGTAAATGGTTAGACGTGTGTAGTTTATTGACTGAGTACACACCAGAACTCTGAATGTGTGCTTTACGTGTTAAACTTTGCCCTTGAGAGTGATTAAGCCTAAATAAACTGTGAGATGGGAGAAATGACAATGGAAGAACAGCAAGCAACCTATGGGCTAAAAAGAGGGAATTTATGTTACTAGTTAAGTGAGAAGAAAATGAACTAATCTTGAAGATTACAGAAGAAACATTCATCTCAATGTTTTATGCAAAATTTTATTAAGTAGCTAATTCCTCAGTTCATGATGTAAATAGGAAAGGGCATGTTACAAGGAACCACGAAGTACCAGAAGAAGTTGAAACGCTTCCAGGAAAACTGGCCATAGAATTGCTAGAAAAGCGAATCAAAACCCCAACATGACTACAAATAATGGAGAGAAGATTTAGTGTGATGGAGCACTGTTCTACTGTGCAGTGCCACCTTATTTGAATAATTATGCTGATATTATTCATTATGGCCAGAACAAAAAAAAAGTAAAAAAAAGTAATTTTAATGATGTTGAGTTTTTATTCATTTCTATTTACTCTGAGCAAATAGTTTCTATGAGCTGCTGACCCAACAATCTGTACACAGACTAAAAATTACATTTTAATTGACAGGTGAAATTATACTGTATTTGTTCACTCATTATTATTTTATTAATTTTACCACCTTTATTTAGCTTATGTAACCCGTAACACACACTGGGTTAAACTGACCCAGCATGAATAACCCAGCACACTGGGTCATAGAGCTTGTCCAAACATATGGTTACTGTGACCCAGCACTGTGTTTTAACCCTTTTTTCATTGTAACATTAGATATTATTGATATTATTACTTTTCATATTTAATGAACTATGTTTAAAGGATGTTTGCCAGAAATGCTGCTTAATAATGACAAACAATTAGAATAAAACCAAATCTTTAATATTATGTAAGCATCTTCTCAACAGATATTGTACAGATATTGTGGCATTTTTATTCCAACCTGTAAAAGAAAAATACACCTTTACAGACGCTCAACCAAACACGGTAGCCAACTACAATAAAGCTATTTCACACAAAACGTCTACTTAATGTCTAAACATGACTTATGATTTTTGGCTATACATTGACAAATAACACATCCCATACAGAAGAACAGTAGAAAATATTATAACTCTACAGCAAGCTAACTATGATTAATCATATCCGTCACAAATCAAGATCTTTTATGATAGTTTTTTACTTGTAATAAAACACATAGCTTGATCAGTTTAACTAAAATGTGTGTTATAGAAGGTTTCTTACCAATTTCTGTCAGTCATGACTGTGTGTTGCTGCCTGATGAGACGCTGTTTAACCAACTGAGTCCTAATAAGCTTCCTTTGATTAGATGCTGTTAATTATTCTAACTGACTTCTGTTTAATTAACGTTAATAGTTAAGCCATTGGCTGGGTTGTTAGCCAAAAACCACCCAGCACTCTGGAAATAATCCAACAAAATTACCCAGCAGTTTCTGGAGTGCAGGAATACTCTGAACATCTGGTTTTCTCTGAATTCTTTGGCATCCCAGTCATTTTATTTCCCTGTGATGTAATTGTCGGACTCCCTCAGTCTTCATAGAATTTCTAATTTCTTCATAAAAAATCATCTACAGTGATCTGTATGGTCTCTATGGTCTCATCTGCTCCTCAATACCTGCCACCCTGGACCCATTTCCACATTTTTGCGTATAGGTGGAACAGATCCACTGATGATGCTATTGCCCTGACTCTGCATACTGCCCTCTCCCACATGGACGAGCAGAAGACGTATGTGAGAATGCTATTTGTGGACTACAGCATTCAACACCATCAGTCCCCCAAGGCTTGACATTAAGCTCCAGGATCTGGGTCTAAACAGCAACACCAGGACCCCCCAGGGCGGTATGCTCAGCCCTCTCCTGTACACCCTGTACACCTACAACTGCACAGCCAGACACAGCATCCAATATCCAATATCATCATTCAATTGGCTGATGACATGTCAATCGTGGGCCTGATCTACAACGATGACCAGGCAGCATACAGAGAGGAGGTCAGCTTCCTGATGCTGGTGGATCCTGCATCTCTTAACATCAGCAAGACTACGGAGCTGATAGTAGACTTCAGGTAGCAGGAGATCACTGCTAATTCACACCCCTATCTCTATCAATGGGACCACAGTGGTGAGGGTCAGCAGTTTCACGTTCCTTGGTTATGCACATCACAGAGGAACTTACATGGACAGGACACACCACATGGGTGGTGAAGGAGGAACACCATCCCCGCACACTCAGGACGTTCTACACCTGCACTGGGAGAGTATTCTGATGGGCTGTATGACCTCGTGGTACGGGTGCGGGGGTGCTGCAGAGGATGGTGCACACAGGCCAGCACATCATCGGGGTTCAGCTTCCAAACCTTCTGGATTTATACACCAGTCTGAGAAAGTCCAGGAGGAGTATTAAGGGCCCACCCACCCAAGCTGCTGCCTGTTCTCACAGCTGCCCAGTAGCAGGAGGTACAGAGATAGGAAGACCAGAACCAGCCAGTTCCGGGGCTGCTTCTACCTCCAAGCAATTAAGCTGCTGAACAGCCAGTAGGAGATTATATCAGTCCAGTCCCTCTCAAAGCTATCTCACCAGTCTCTTCACACAAGATATCTCATCACACCTTAACTCCACACACACACACACACACACACACACACTCTGCACCCTAAACTTACTTACTGGAACTGTGACCTCTGCTCAGTCACACTGCACTCAATAAAGACTTCTCTTGACTTCACTTGAATTCACACCTTATCCAATGCCTGCAAATCCGTCAAGGACACCGACACCCACAAATCACCAGGCCCAGACCTGGCAGACTGCTTAAAGCATGCGCTGATCATTTACCTGTGTAAATGTGATGTGACAATAAACATGATCTTAAATCATTTAAATAAATGTAGCATTTTAAGACAACTCAGATTTAATCAAATGTGAGGATGTGTGTGTGAGTATTTAGCCATTGTGTGTACACCATGCTAATTAGTATATGTGAGCTGAATTATCACTTTAAGAGCTACATGACCCTGATCACCTGCAGGTAGTCATAAAATGATCTTTGGCTCCCTCTAGTGCTGAAGCTGCAGCACACGAGTGGGAATTCAGTCAGTTCTGATGCCATTTGACTAGCAAATACAGCAGTGACTTTACATAATGTTCATCATCAATACTTCCCATGCAAACACATACATAGCTTACAGTTGGAAATATCTCTCCATGTATTAAAGACCTCTTACATTTCTCACTAGCTGCTATCACATGACATAAAGGCTATCTGTGATATCGATATATTAAAGGACTCTGTTATTTTTAAGGAAGTTATAAACCAGGGTGATGAGAAGTACCAGGCCTTCTGCAAGCTGTAAAGGTTAAAGGCTGCCAGCAATAAATACTGAAAAAACTGACATTTGGTGTCATTGTCTGTTCATTATTCACTGATGAGCCATAACACCTGCCTAATATTGTGTAGGCCCCTCTTATCATGCCAATACAGCTCTGGCCTGTTGAGGCATGGTCTCAGAAGGACCTCAGAAGGTGTCCTGTGGTATCTGGACCAAAAAATACAACAGCAGCAGATCCTTTAAGTTCTGTAAATTGTGTCCTTTACATCTTGGTTGTTCCAACACATTCCTCCAGGGACTCCATGGATTGATTGCATCAATGGCCCATGGTGCATGGTCATTCCTTGGAGCACCTGTGGTAGGTACTGCCCACTGCATCTCCACAAGGCCTGCCTGATGTTTTGAAGAAGCTCTTGGTCCTTGTCAAAGTGGCTCAGATCTTTATGCTTGCCCATTTCTCCTGCTTTCAACACACTACCTTCAAGAACTGACTGTTCACTTGCTTGACAGGTCCTTATAGGTGTCACAGTAACCTGGTGTAACCATCAATGTTACTCACTTCACCTATTAATGGTTTGATAGTTTCAGCTGTTTTTCCTGACTCACTATGCGTTACCATACTTCATTCATGTAAATGTTGAGTTTTCTATTTAATGCCAGTATAAAGCAATCAAAGAAATACTGGAAAAAATATCAAGTCATAAAAAAAACCTGGAATATGAAATTAAGCTGCATTATAAAGCAATTCAGCTTGTTATGCTATTATTGAGGCATGTATTCACCACAGCAGATTATGAATGATTTAGTGCCAATAAAAGAAAATAAAATAACAAAAAATAAGATCAATTTATAATATGAAAATAAGTCAACAGATTTATTAAACCAGGAAAGACTGATTGGCTGATTTTTACACAAGATGCACAAGAAAAGTTCAGTCAGCAGGTGGCAGCATCCAACACCCTGTGCAGTATGTCAGCTTGGTTAACGGAACCACTCCAAAGCTTTTTTTTAGTATTTAGGGTTATAAAATGTGTGAAAGTAAATTAGGATATGGCCCAAAATGACCTTTCTATATGTCAGCCATAAAACGCAAGGTTCAGGTTCAAAATTGCAGCAGCACAAACACACCCTTGCATCCTCAGTTTATTGTATAACTATTTTAGAAATAATATTTTAACAAACACATGCAACGTAAGTTACATTTTTACCATAAAAGTGTGATCAATGTATTTGTGTAATAGTCTGTGTTCGGCCTGTCGACATTCACAGTATATTCAGCATTGGAAAGGAAATGACTCCAATTTCTTTAAAAGTTTATCATCACGACATCTGAGTTATATATTTCTCATGTTGTCATGTTGTACTGTACTGTTAGAGAACATCACATTGCACATTGGGACACTTGTTAATTCACTGTTTCTTTAGATGATCATCACCACCCCACCTCATCCCCAACTTCCCAACTCCATCCCAAAGGTGTTGGATGAAGCACCAACCATCATTCCAGAGAGCACAGTTCCAATGTGTGTACATATGTCCTCTTCAAGGAACATGCATATGCAGTATATCCAACACTGGGAAGGGAATGAGTCAAAGTTTAAACTCCATTACCATCCTCATGACATCTGGGTCCAATGTAATCTGACTCATGCCAAGTGTCAGGACCCAAGCTGAATATCAGGACCCAACACAAATAGAATAAATATTGATAAATAAGAGTTTTGAGAAATGGATATGTAGATACATTCCAGTAATGAGAAAAAAGAGGTTAAATGTCCAAAATACAAAGCATGTGTGTCTCAAATACAGCTCCTACTGATCTACTAAATTATATAAATACTGTTAATATGTATGATCATTATGATATTAATTTTAATTGACATGTTTTTGTGAGAATGACCATTTATACCATGCTCATGAATAGCAAAGGCGGGAAAATATTCATACTCATACATTTAAAGGGTTCTTTGCAGAAAAGTCTTATAAACACCTCTTTTGGTTCCCTAAACATTCGAACATATTGAAATTACATTAATAAGGAACCAAAAGTTGCTCTTCTGTGAGTTTGCAGAAAAAGCATAAACTGAGCATGCCATTTCAGGAGAAAAAAAAAGTTTAAGCACTGATATCCCAGGGAAAGGCTTTTGAGCAGACAGGCTGGCGCCTTAAGGTTTACTAAATCCTGAGATCTAAGGAGGTCTATTTATATGCTGGAGACAAAGTTTACAACTCTCTACAGTAACTGCCCTCATTTGTGCATTACAGAGTGAATTAACATGCAATATGCCACATGCTTTACTTTAATATACTTTTACACACACACACACACATACACGGTATACATATATACATGTATATCCACAAATGGGCCAAGCAATATGACCACCTGGCACCTTAATATGCTGTTAGTCCTCTGTGTGTTGCTGAAAAGAGCTCCCACCCTGAGTCATGGACTGCACAGGACTTGGGCTCCCCCGACAGTCAGGAATGTTCAAATTGGTGAAATTACAGGACATGCTTTACACAAGGTAAGAGATATAGAAACCTTAAGAGATATAGAAAGTGAAGGATTGAGATCTGGGGAAATTGAAGGTCAACTCTAAGGTCAAAATTAGTGCTGGGAGTTTCCCAGCAGAGCATTGGTTAGAGCATCACACTTATCACACTATTTACCGACTTATCTTCTTCCATTTTTTCACGCCCACAGGTAAGCTGTACACACATACCCATGTGATGTAAAAGAAAAGTTGACCTTCCATTTCACACTTACACTTCCTTTCTTCCATTTCTTCATGGTCCTGTTAAACACTTTCATGTCCATGGACATGGACATACATAGCAGAGTGCAGTGCATTGTGTGCTGTGATACATTTCTCTCAGAATCAGCTTGAAACATTTCTGCGACTCACAGCTGTAGCTCACTGTCCCTTATGACCATCGATTTGTGGTTCAACACTCTGACGTCGGTTTGTGGTTCTTCCCTCCTCAGACCACTCTTGGTAGATATTCACCACTGCCATTAGCCATTTCCGAAGTGTTCCCCCCCAGTCACCGGGCCTCTTCAAAGTAGCTAAGCTTCACCTCTACCCATTTCTTAAGCATCCAATGCATGAACGTTGAGAACTGACTGTTGACTTAGTGTCTAATATATTTTCCAGACCATAATTACTACAATAGTAAGACAAATACAGACAAAATACAGTACACATGAAGCATAAGCTACACATACAGTATACATATACTGTACCATATCAAGTCATTCATGAAATTGGCCACTGAGAACATGGCACCATTGTGCACAGCACAAGACAAATTGCACACTTCCAGGTTCAACTGTGCTAAATAAGTGGATAGTATAGAAGATTAGGCAGTCTGTTGCTACAGTGGCCTATAGCTGCTAAATGTATATAACACAAGATCTCCTCCTCTTTCTTATTTCATAAACATATTTACTCAAGATTCTGTGCTTTAAACTTTGCTCTAATAACATTTCAAAAGATGATTAAACTACAATATAAACCACAGGCCTCACTTTGGGCAGGCTCAGTATTAGAACCTAGAGCATTCATGATGTCCACACAGCAGTTAGGTCAATCAGCTAATGGGAATCAGACTCATTTAGCTCTTGAATATTGTCGATAGTAAACACATGTGTTCCTTGTGGCCGAAGGATTTCTTCTTCTTGTTCTTCTTCATCGACCACACATTCTCCACTTTCTTTGAAAGACCCAGGCAGCTCAAGCCCAGCTTGGAACATCTGAAGCTGTTGAGCTTCCCGCGCACTGCACAGGAGGAGAGGCACTGGGTAAGTTCTGTGGAACCGCCGCAAGTCCACTCGAAACGCACCTTTCTCCACGGTCATACACGGCTCGAAACGAGCTCCCCACTCAATCTCCGTCTCAATGTAAGATGTCTTCGCCTGGCACATCATTCCTAAAATGGTGAGAACAAAAAGTGTGTTGGGCAACTTTACTTGTGAGTTCTTAATGGTGGCTATTAGTTTTCAAACTATTATTGATATTAGTAGTAGTAGCAATATTGATAAATTAGTAGCAATAGTACTACAATTATAGTCATAGTAGAGCACTCTGAAGAACTGTTGGAGGTTCTTCAAGGTGAAACTGTGGAGGAACATCTTAAGGTGCTTCAGGAAAAGAGAAGGTGCTTCAAAAACCTTCAAGAAAAGATTTGTAGAAGAAATGGGTTCCTTGAAGGTTCATCAAAGCATCTTAAAAGGTTCCTCCACTGTTTCAAAGTGAACCCCTAAGAAATCCTCAGTAGGAACCACTGCTTCAAGAGATCAGGACATTGCACATGACCACGCACCTGTGGCCTCTACAATCCCCTCCAGGATGACGATGATCTCAAACTGTTGTTTGCGCAGCTGCTCTGGACCCAACTCCCAGAAAGGACTGCTGGAGTCTATGGTGTGCTGGATGACCTGTGGCTCCACTAGAAACAGGCGGTCGGAACCACTCTCATAGCCCAAGTCGATTTCGGACTGCTGAAGAGGGAGGAACTCACCCTCGGACGTCTGACGAGACTTGATGAGCTTGGCGCGCACTTTGGCATCCACCATGTGGCTCTCACGCAGGTCTCCTAGGCGGAACATAAGGCAAAGTTGGTCGTCCCGGTTGGACACCACGCAGGTCCTGCTGAAGAGGAGTGTCTCTGCACGTTTCTTGGGCCTGGAGATCTTGACAAACATGCAGCCCACCATAAGCGCGTCAATCATGGAGCCCACGATGCATTGCGCCATGACCAAGATGACGCCCTCATGGCAGCTGGAGGAGACAGTGCGTGCACCATAGCCAATGGTGCGCTGGGTCTCTACGGAGAAAAGTAATGCTGAAACAAAGCCATCCACGTTGGGGTAGCACACCTCCCGTCCCAGGGGAACGTCACTGGCGCTGTTTGGAGGAAGCTCGAGGTCACCCCTCAGGAAGGCGTTTAGTGTGTACAGTCCTGCGAAGATGAACCAGGTGACCGTGTAGCACATCATGAAAACAAAGAGAAACCACCGATACTGGAGGTCCACGAAGGAGGTGAACATGTCAGCCAGAAAGCGCTCTCTTTCCGCCATGTGCGCCAGGTCCACTCTGCACTTGCCATCTTTAGAGACGTAGCGCCGCTGCTCTCGCTCTTCAGGTGCACACGTGGGTGTCTGTGCGCTCTCCGTCTCCACCAACTTGCTGCGCGCCTTGGTGTTGGCCTCCAGCTCCTGCACCGGGGTGCACAGTGCGCTGCGGGAGGGTGTGGCTGTGGCACTGCGTAAAGGGCTAGAGTTTGGGCTGGCCATGTTTGGCACGCTGAGGGCATGCCGGCAGCATGACCGACCGGCTGGATCGAACAGAGAGCAACGCCTCAGCAGGGCCAGCTCGGCTGCCGTAGGGGTGCAGATGCTGGTTCTCTGGTTGCGAGCATAGCCACGCTGCAGGCTGTAGGGCAGATCAGTTGTACTCTTGTGGCGGCGCATGGACATGCTCAGCCTAGAGCTCTGACTCACTGTGATGTCTGGCATAGGGAGGGGGCTACTGACACTGCTTGTTTCAGGTAGAGTATTGCCCTCAGGGAGAACTATGTCCACCTGGAAAAGAGACAGAAAAAAGTCTCATTAGCATATTATAAGACTTAATATTCAGTACTATGTGCTGTATGTACAGGTACAGTACAGTACTGTGGAAAGGTCAAAGAGACAGGTCAAGTTACAAGTTACTTTTTTTATGACAAAAAAAAATCCATGATTTTTTAATTAAAAACCATGTTTTTTTGTGTGATTGCACAGAAGAACCACTTTTTGTTCCATTTCACTTGATGTTTCTTTGGAGAATCAATTTGTAAATGCAAGTGACACAAGAACCTTTTGAAATTTTAAGTAATAATATGCACATTTTCTCTGAAGAATCCATATACTGGTAAAGATCCTTTACATCAGGACAAAGTTCTTTAAACCTCTAAAAGCATAGACTCCTCTGGTGCTCCACTTTCAGACCATGCCTGTGACATTTTTTAAAACAAAGCAGCTTGCGGAGGTCAAGCCAATGACAAGAAAAAACTCCCACAGTGGCACAAAAAAAAATCCAGCAGAAAGCAGGAGAGGAACAAAGACCCTAAAGGGGAACTCATCCTCCTGCAGTAAAAAACAGATAACAAAACAAATAACATGAATAGCATGAAATACGGAAATGTCTAGTGGATACACAGCAACGAAAACCACATAAAGACAAAGAAGTGAGCCTAATACTACACTGAAGTACTTAAAAAATAACTACTAAACTAGAGTTTGTTAATGTTAAAAGTCTTATTGGGGGTGGTGATTAGGTCTATGATTCCCATCTTAAAGCAGCATTATGCAAAAAGTGGCACTTCTTGTTTCTGTGCTCTCCCTACAGTCGGGATGTAAAATTCGCACTTTGAACTACCCCCAAAGGACATGTTCTACACATTCTGGACAAGCTAAGAAGTACAGGCATCTGAAGTGAAAGGAACATGTGGACTTTCATTTAGAGTGATATTACAGGATTTTACGCATTTAAGACTCGGGGTAAAGTTTCAAAGTTTCAAGTTTATTTGTCATCTGCACAACATGTCAGGACATTTATGCATTGAAATGCTTGTGGTGAGGCTCAGGTTGATGCTCTACAGGAGGACAAAACTATATACATACTAAAGATATTAAAATAAAGTTATATAAAAAGAAGTTTATTAAATACACACAAAATATACACAAAATACAGAATATACAAAGACAGAAGGGATTTGTAGAAATTCTTTGATATGTACATTTATGAGACAGGTATAGTCTGAGAGAGAGTGGAGCTAAATATAAATATGTATGTTTATGTCTATTCCTGTTGTAAAAAGTGACTTAGTGATGTTGTCCATAGCAGTGATATATAGAGTATTAATAATAAAGTGTCCAAGTGCAGTAGTGTTGGTGAAAGGTTCACATCTTGTTCAGGAACCTGATGGCTTGTGGGTAGAAACTGTTCATTAGCCGGTTTGTTCTGGCCTGGATGCTGCGGTGCCTCCTGCCTGATGGCAGTTAGGGGAGCAGGCCGTGTGCTGGGTGGCTACAGTCCAACCGGATCTTCTGGATTTATCTCAGGCAGCGGGACGGGTAGATGTCCTGCAGGTCTGGAAGTTTTCTGTCTATGATGGACTCACCACTCTCTTCAGGGCCTTGCGTTCGTAGGCAGTACAGCTGCCGTACCAGACAGTGATGTAGGCCGTGAGGATGCTCTCTATGGTGCATCTGTAGAAGTTGGTGAGGATGTCAGGAGGCAGACCAAACTTCCTGAGTCTTCTCAGGAAGAAGAGGCACTGACGGGCAGACCTCACTGCTTTGTTGGTGTGGAGTGACCAGGAGAGGTCTCGGTGAGGTGTACTCCAAGGAACCTAACACTGCTGACCCTCTCTACTTCAGCTCCATTGATGAATAAGGGAGAGTGACCACACTTCTGCAGCTTCCTGTAGTCCACGATCATCTCCTTAGTTTTGCTGATGTTGAGGCTGAGGTTGTTGTGGAAGCACCACTCTGACAGGGTGCTGACCTCGTCTCTGTAGACAGTCTTGTCTCCATCTGTGATGAGGCCTAGGATGGTGGTATCATCAGCAAACTTGAAGATGTGTGTCTGGCTACACAGTTGTGTGTAAACAGGGAATACAGGAGGGGGCGTTAAATGCTGAGCTGCAATCTATGAACAGTATTCTCACATAGGTGTTCTACCTGTCCAAGTGTGAGGGCAAAGTGCACTGTCAGTGCAATAGCGTCGTCAGTGGATCTGTTGGAGCAGTATGCAAATTGGTGAGGGTCCATGGTGGCTGAAAGCGAGAAATGTGCATTTAGCTCATCTGCAAGCGAGGAGGACAACCCCATATCACCGATCCCACCACCTTTGTAGTCAGTGATAGTGCGGAGACCATTCCACATGCGTCTGAGATCAGACCCACGGTAGTTAGACTCCAATCTGTCCCTGTAGTTCCTTTTGGCCAACCTGATGGTCCTCTGAAGGTCATATCTGGCTTTCTTGCAACTCTCCAGGTCAGGTCCAGGGTATGCAACATTATGCAATTCCCCGTAAGCATGGTTTTGCCCACTTCACTAAAGTTACAGTTACAGTACAGTTAGCAGCATGCTAAGCGTGAAATAGCAACACTAGAAATGCGATTCTACTTACTCGGGGGCCTGTGGAGCATCACAATCATCTAAAAGCTGCTATTTTAGGGTAAACATCCTACATACTCTTGCTTTAATATGAATATGTAAAGAAATCAGTGAGCTGAATGAATGAAAGAATAACATCTACTTACATTTGCAATCTGTGTTTGGTAGCCTGTTCCATCTCCAGAAGACATTACCAGCATGCTGGATTTGGGTTTAAGGCTTGGACTGCTGACTGAGGCCTGCTTGACTTTCAGCCCATCTTGTATGGTCGCTGAAGTTCTTCTGCTTTCTACACTTGAGGTCCGTCTTCCTCCAGCGTACATGATTTAGCTTACATGTACCAGCGCGGAGAAGCCTAGTCATTCAGCACCTGAACATGTCAGTGTTTTTAATATATATATAGAAATCAATTGTGGAGTTATCCAGTTACTCTTATACTGTAAATCTTTGTTGTTTTTAATGATTACAAATATGATAATGAAACTTGGTAGTTCACTTACTGCTGTTGTCTCAACCAGGCTAGTGCTTAGACATAGACTAATGATTGTAGTCAATTATTAAGTTATCATTTAAGTTACCACTATTAAGTCATGGCTATAATTACTGAATAACCACCAAAAAAATTGAGGTGGATAGAATAAGTCACTGCAATTACCCCACTGTAAGCCACACCAGTGGGTATATTCCTGTCTGTATGTGGCCACAGGAATAAAGGAGAGGGCTACAGTAAGGAAGGCTAAACCTGCACAGTCAGAGAGAGTCTTCACTAAGCCTCTTGATCCGCTGGCTCGGCAAAATCGCCTCCAGAAGGACTCAGGCGACTCCTCCCCTGCCCACCCTTTACATGACTCCCTCTCTTCATCTGAACCAAACATCTAAATGTTATATGCATAAAGGTTATGTCAAACACAAGGAAGACATCTGAAGACAGCACTGGTGAAGCTCAAGTTTAGGAACAGGTGTCAGCAATCTAAGAGCTTGAACTCTTGTGATCTTTGTAGAGAATCCAAACAAACTGCAGTTACAAGTTTAAGCTGCTACAGTTTAAGCCAGGAACAGTGAGACATTGCAACAATGGTACAACGAGACCTTGTATAATTTTTGCCTTTGTGACTTGCACAGTTGTGGTCATGTGGCTAGACAAATAAAATGCTTGATTGTCAACTCAATATATATAAAATAAATATCTAAATTGTCCATGCGTCTTCAGTTTAGCAGCAATAGTAATGTCCCTCAACCACTCACGTAACATAACAGTACAGGAAGCAGTAGCCATGCAACAATAGAAAAAGAAAGGCTCTGGAGGTAACAGTTTCTTAACCAGTCCTGGTGGGAGCATTCTTAGTCCTTGCTCCGTAGTTCTTAAGACCAAAACCTTCATGTAACTCCAGTCATCTATAATTAGCTGCCCTAGACTTTGCCCGAGAACTCCTTCCATACCCAGGAGTACCCTCAAATAAGCAATATACACAAACCATTGCCACCTACCTCACTGACGGAACTGTAGGGAACCTACACGTTAACGACACACCAAGCCAACATCAGCCTCTGAACATCCACTGCAGAGCTGGTCATTATGTTATCACAGTGATTATGGTGAACTATGATTAGCTTACCATAATCCCAGACACTAAACACACCGCAATGGAAATCAGGAGAGGCTGGAGCGCTGTATGAGTAGCCTTGCACTGGAAGATGTATGGAGACCAATAAATAGGGCTTAAAGATGCCATAGATTGCATGTATTCAGTGTGTTAAGATGTCCTTAAATGTATAAATAATAACTATGTAACTTACTAGGCAGCCTTTACAAACCTGTTTACAACCCTGCTATTTTGCCTTAGTATAAAACATGTGATTGTCCTTTTATTGTGGGCTTATGGGGGACAAAAATGATAAATTCAGCTTTCATTGGCTGGTTTATGGCACCACAATGGCACACAGGAGCAGCATAGCTTAGCATAGCCTATCCTATCCTATACTGTTTTAGCATATCTTAGCACTGTAACACAAACATAATATTTTTTGTCCTGCTGTCTAGTCAAGTCGAGTCAAGCCAAGTCAAATTTATTTGTATAGCTTTTTACAACTGTTGTCGTCACAAAGCAGCTTTACATAATTAGTAATTAGTATAAGGCAGACAAAAAGCAGCCAACAGTGACAGTGGCAAGAAAAAACTCCCTCAGAGCTGGAGGAAGAAACCTTGGGAGGAACCAAGACTCACAAGGAGGACCCGACCCATCCTCCTCTGGTCAGAACTATTTATACTAGATAATAGTATTATACTATTAACAGTGGTGATATTAATAGTGGCAGATAGTTACGAGTCCATTTAGGTTTTAACATGGTCATTAAACAGATAGCAGTGGTAGGAGGGTGTGCCGCTGGTCTGGTATGGGTGGTGGTGGGTGGGGGGCCTGATGGTCGGACTGGTAGGTGGCAGCTGGTCTGACGCAGGTAGAGGGGACCTCAGCAGCATCTTCCAGCAGGTCGGGCTGGGTGGCCACTGCTGTGCTTTCTGGATCCTCTTGGTGTTAATAATGAATAATAAAGGTAAAGGTAAAGGTAAAATAAAGTTTTCCATTCTAGAGCACCTTTAAAAAAACACCCTGCAAGATGCAGTACAGTCTATGAAGAATAAAATGTAATGAAACTTTAAAAAATAGAAGGAAAGGAAAAGTTCATATGAGTGCAGAAGTTTTTATAACGAATTTGAATTATAATGAATACAGCATGACCTTCCATTCAGAGCGGTTATACAACACTGCCAAAAATGTTGTGGACAACCGGCGTGGCTTCAGCTGGATCAGGCTAACCCATTCCTAACGGACGCATGCAGTTTCCACAGACAAACACCAGCAGTAGAATGGGTTGTACCAAGGACTTCAATTGCATGTAACTTGACATTGTAATAAAATGTCACTTTAACAATAAGTTCATCAGTGTGGCAGAAAATTTAGAAACTGATCAGCATTACTTGCAACATCTATTGCTAGGCAAAGGGTGGAGGCCTGCAATGTTGTACAGTTGATAAAATATGGCTTTCACTTGGCCTTGCCCCCAAAAAGAAAAAAGCTTAAGCCATAAAGAGTCGTCTTGCCATATTTGGTGTAGAATAACATGATTGGCTGTAATGGGACCTGAACCTCACCACTAAATTACACCGAATAAACCAGAACTCTGAAAGTCGTGAGTCAGAACTTTAGACGTTCTGACCTCGTCTCATTGTGTGAATGTTGTGGATAAGCGAATCTAGTGTAAATCTAGTGCTTTCTGTTACTTTAGCAACAGGGCCCATGGTATTGGAAAGAGATGTTCATGAACCACTGATGGACAATATGTTCTTTGACCATGAAGTGTAACGTCTTAAGAATGATCTAACAACCAATTCTGTCCCATTGTTCCTGACACCTCTTGCCATTTCCCTGCTCTTTGTCACCTGTGTTGTGTTTGCAAGCCTGCCCTGTCTTCTTGGTTTTGTAGGTAGGACAATCCTTAGCTTCATCTTCAGTTTCTTGTTGGGAAATACTGCATTTGTCTAACTGTAATTCTGAGCGTTGTTTTCCTCCAGTGGATTGTCGTATGTTTTACTGTGTCCTTAGTTAACCTTTTTCTGTGTTTGACTCTGCTGGCCGTCTCTATCTCTAAAGAAATCTTTATGGCAACAAGGCAACAAACCATTTTATGGTCATTTTTGGTCACCATCATTTGATTTATTTAGTTGTAATATGCATTTCAGCACAATCAAATTATGGGTAGAATTGGGTTTGGCATTTTGTCGGGTGGTGGGGGGGGATGCTGTCAGGAACAAAGGCCACATGGCATGCTAGCAATTGCTAGCAATTAGTAGAATAGCAGTTTTTACAGTTTTTAAACAACTTTATATATCCAAATAACTGTATTTGCAATGAATATGTCAAATTATATATTTGGCCAAAATAGTGTTTTTTATTCATTGTCTCTGGGCAACACTGTGCAATTTGACCACTTTTGTTGGGGCAATTATGCTAAAGCAGTGATTCTCAACTCTGGTCAAATCTAAGGTGCTTCCCAGCTCCACCACACCTGATCCAAGTGATGCGCTTGTTATCAAACAACTGCAGCAGTTAATACCCAGTAAATCACATGAATCAGGTGTGATGGAGCAGAGACAGGGGTCCCTGGGACCAGAATTGAGTCAGTGGACATTTTTTTTTTACATTTTTAAATTTTTTTTGTATTAGAACAGGGAGCTCCTGTCCCCCCAAAAAAAAAAAAAAAAAATCAAATTACTTTTAAAATTATTACACTGTGTAAAACACAATCCAGATGTGCAATTGCACAAATACTAAAATCATGAGAAACCCCCAAATACACTGTGAATAAACACACAATCTAACATCTAAAAACATTTCTCAGACAAAACAAATCACAAAGCTTTAAACAAAACTAAGCACATCATTTTCTAAATATTCTGCACACTTTCTTTCACATGTAAATAACCATACGGCTTTGAAACATTTCTTTTCACATCTTGACTCATAAATTTGTAGTAGTAATGTCACCAAACTCCCAAATCTATCCAATCAAACAAATGAGTCATTTTTCTGTGGTAAACTGTTACTGTTTCTTGGATTTTCCCACACAGCAACCAGAGCAGCAAGACCTGAATTACATTTCTCTTTGTCCAATTTTTCCCAGTCAGTTTGATACTGCCAATTAACCCACATGTTCATAGCTCCTCCTAGCACTGGCAATGTTTCCGGCACTGAGAGGGTAAGGACTTAACCCATGCCTCCTCCCTTCCCTACATGCAAAGCCTGCCAGCACCTCTTTTTTCGAACTGCTCGTAGCCAACTGGCTCGGAGAAAAGAAGGACTCAGGCGACTCTTCCCCTTCCCACCCTTTACATGACTCTCTCTCTTCATCTGAACCAAACAACTAAATGTTATATGCATAAAGGTTATGTCAAACACAAGAAAGACATCTGAAGACAGCACTGGTGAAGCTCAAGTTTAGGAACAGGTGAGCTTGAACTCTTGTGATCTTTGTAGAGAATCCAAACAAGCTACAAACTAAGCCAGGAACAGTGAGACATTGCAACATGGGTACAATGAGACCTTGTATATTTGGCTTAGAGAAAAGCACCAGGTCCTCAGCCCCACCGCATCAGCTAACAGACGCCTGTGCCAGCCAATATCGATAAAGGCCGAGGAGGTAGAGAGCACCATCTACTTACCCGGAAAGAACACAGCCAATTGTGCACTCTCAGACTCTGGCTGCTGATGGCAAAGTGGCATGGCTCGGGATTCGAACTAGACCCTTTTTAGACAGGATACAGACCTAAATTTTATTTTCCACATCTGGCACAACTACCACATGACGTGGCAGCATTCTTATCATTATTTGAAATTGAGATTTTTACATCTTTTCTAAAGAAAGTCTAAACAGTTTCATCATCATCATCATCATCATCCATTATGGAAGAAGATAAGCGATTTCACAAACATACTAAGCGTGTTTACTCAGTCAGGTTATAAACACATTCAAGGGCGTTGGTTTGATTTCGACATTGGTGGGGACATAAAAGTGGCCCCCAGGAGGCTTTTTGCATTCATGATCTATAAATAAAGCTTTAAATGATGTGAAATTGCAATCAGAAATCTATCATGAATGCAAAAAGCCTCCTGGGGGCCACTTTTATGTCCCCACCAATGTCGAAATCAACACACTCATACAGGGAGTTTGTTTTCTGTCAGTGGCTTTCTGAGACAATAATTTCACAATTATGGTTCTGTTAAGCAACAATATCACTGTCAGCTCTCTGTACTGCATGATAGAACGTCTAGACAAGTAAACATTCATAGCTGGAGAAACACTGCTGTTCAGTCTATACTGAATTCAGTCATCATTCGACTTTACCTGTGACTCTGACTCTCCACCTGCCTGTCCTCTGTCTGAGCTACACGGTCGGCTTGTTTCTGTCATCTGACAAATGAACACACTCATTTTGTCCCCAAAATATCACTAAATTAGGCTAATTGCCAAACACACACACACACACACACACACACACACACACACACATGCACATGTTTAATGTTGGCACCAGTTCCATATAACAGCCTATAAACTGCACAGTCCCTAACTGAATCAGTATGACCATTTTTGGCATGATGGATGGTGTCTCTCACTCAGCCACAAGCCAAACTGTTTACAACCACAGCCTCTCACATGTTAGCAATACACGGTAAATCCAGTCCTGTTAGGGATGTGGGTTAGAGAGGCTGGGCTTGTTGTACAGAAAGAGATCTGTTAACCGTTGGTGTACTAAATACATTGACTATAGACACTGATGGACTTATGTATCTTCATTCATTGAACAACATTATTGTTGGGGACAATTCAGCACTCGCTGGATATTGGTTGGGACATGCCCCTACCATCCCCACCCAGTTCTACGCCCTCACACACATTTAAGAAATAGTTATTTGTTAATTATGTTAATAGCATAGAAAGACAACATATAGATATGGAAAATACTAAAAATACTACAGGTATCATATACCCACCTGAAGGACATTCTATAAAAGATAAGTGTGTGTTTGTGTGTGTGTGTACACCCCCCATAACAACCACAACCTTTGCCCCCTGGGTGGGAGGAGTATATTACAGTAAAGGGGGGGTGGGGTATTTTTGCTGACGTGTCAAAGTATAAAACCCTCCAAAATCTAGTAGAAAGCCTTCTTCCCTGGACAGTACAGACAGTTACAAAAGCGACTCCACCAAAAGCAGGATCAGCTCTTTTTTAATAGCCTTGATTTCAGATGAAACATTGAGTGGGCAGGTGTCCCCATACTTTTGTCCATAGAGGGTAGAGTGTACTGCATAGTTGTAACTACACGTTCAGTCTTCTGCTTGCTTCGCTGTATTAAGTGATTTATTCTTTCATTTAATTAATGCATTTATGATGATGATGATGATGATGATGACGTTGATGATGATGATGATGATGATGATGTTGATGATGATGATGATGATGATGATTAGAAACGTCTACCCAGTTCACAGAAAGCTCTCGAAGAAGAGAGCGGATGTTTTTTATTTCTTTCCTCTGTAATGTGACTGTGGTTCCACTCTACATCTGCATCTTCCTGCCAACTAAGAACCCCTCCCACACGCTCTCCTCCAGAGGCGCGAGTCTGAGCTCCTTCAGATCTGGAGCAGATCAGTCTGCAGGAGGAGAGAATGCCGGACACCCATTCAGACCGTTGTAGCTCCAGAGAGTACTGGAGTACTACTGCACGCAGGTGTGAGCCATGTGAGGAGCAGTTTGAGATTAGACCGGGTGAGTACCCGCTGTGCGCCCTCGCTGCCATTTCACCCTTTTACGCATCCACCCTAACCTCTTTCTGTCCTTCACACTGACCTGCTTCAGGGCTCTGTTTTAGGATCTATAAGACTGTAGAGATGTGAATGATGTGGTGTAATGCAGTCATGCAGTTACGAGGGTCTGTGTGCAGGGGTTAGGGAGTTAACACAGAGCAGCAGCAGCAGAGGACTTAGTCTTCAGTCTTCACCAAGATTAAACTAATAAAAAATGAAGGATTATTCAGTATTTCTGGAACTCCAGAGTTTCTGGAATCATTATAGTGTGTAGTAGTGTGTTACTGACTGTAGCCTTTGTAACGTTGGTCCCCCCGTGTGGTTCTGGGATTTTTGCTCACTGTTCTTGTGATCATTTTGACCCCACGGGCTGAGATCTTGCGTGGAGCCCCTGATCGAGGGAGATTAGCAGTGGTCTTGTAGGTCTCCAATTTTCTGATTAGTGGGAGAACTTGCACAATTGGTGACTGACTAAATACTTTTTTCCCCCACTGTATATATGTGTGTGTATATATATATATATATATATATATATATATATATATATATATATATATATATAACACTACATTGGCCCACATCTGTAATATGAGTAACCTTGTAAGTTGCTCTGGATAAGAGCGTCAGCTAAATGCCATAAATGTAAATGTAATAAAAGCTTTGTATATAAGCTTAAGCACATAATATGTAAGCTTTGAATATCTAATTGGATTAAAATATAGTAATTGGGAAGGCCACTGAAACCAGTTTGAGATGACTTGCTTTGTGAAATGTTGCATTACCATGCTGGAAGTAGCCTTTGAATATGGGTAAATGATGACCATGAAAACAAGTCTCTCAGTCCTTTTGCTTGACTTGTATAGAGAAGTCAATAGTCAAGGAGTTTCTGGAATCATCATTACCCTCAACTTACCCCTGAGTACACCATAAACCCCAGTAAGTTTAGTTTAGCAGGAAGGAGGAGTGCCCTCAAATTAAAGGCTGTCTCAGTTCTGCAGTTCTGCAAATACATGCACATGGCCAGCAACAATAACCCAAGTGTGCCAAGAAACATTCTCCACACCATTACCCAACCTCCACCAGCCTGGGCTGTTCGCACCAGGCAGATTGGGTCCATGGATTCATACTTGTTGGTGCCAAATTCTGCAAACCTTTGAGATTACCTGTTCTGGAACTGCGTAAACCAGCTCATCTGGCAACAATCAGGGCACATTCAGTGAGATCAGTCAAGTGCCAAACAGGCTGAGGTGCTCTCAAGGGTAAAATCTTAAGGAGGCATCACTGGAATAATCACAGTCCAAGTTTGTAGTCGATACACAGTCCACGGTCAATTCCAAAAGACAAATGAAAGCCAAAAGCACAAACATCACATGGAGTAAAGAGTCCAAAAGGGTCAAGGCAAAAATGTAATCCACAATACAGGCAATCAGTAATCAGGAAACCAGGCAACACAGGCAAAAAATCTAAAGGGCAAAGACAAAAGGCAGAGTAGAAAAACACAAAAAGGTCAATACACGGAATATACACGTCAATAACTGCTCTGTAGATCTCCAGAAAGGGTTACAATACCTTGTGAATTGCTTAGTCTAAAGCCCAGGCTTAAATACTAAGCTAAGATAATCACATGATCGAGTACAGAAGTGTTGGTCATTAGAATTCCAGAGTGTGAGAATTTGGATAGGAGCAGAGAATTCTGGGAGATTGAGTCCGGATGTAAAGAGGATCTCGCCGGATGTGTGACAGTATTCATAAGGTGTTAGATTGGGGGGAGGGCCTTCAGGCATGGTCAGAATTTTTGTCATCATCATCCTCATCATCATCACTAAATTACCCACCCAAGGGAAGGCAGCCTGATGGGAAAGACATCACAGCAAAGTGTATTTGACATCAAAAAAAAAGTGTAAAAGACATCAACTAACTGCTACAACTCTGTCCCAGGTTTTGAGTTCACGCCAAACTGTGGCCTGTCGGATGATGGTGGGAGGCATGAACCCCTCTACAAACCGTGCAGAGGCACAACCTTTAACGATGGAACTTCTGCTCAGTGCAAATCGTGCTCCACTTGCCCATCCTCACTATTAGCATCGGCTTGTACAGCTGAATCTGACAGCCGCTGTTGTGGAGAAGGGTGAGCTCTGCATTACTGTTCCAGACTGTCAGTCTACTGTCATTGTGGCCCAATAACAGCAACTAAAGACGGGGGGATTTGTTTCTCTTGAATTGGCTGCATTTTAACACGGTTTCTCAAATATTGTTACAGGCAGCATGTTGAAAAAGGGGTATGCAAAGATGGAGTCCAACCTCCAACAGTGAAAACCACAGTAGGTGAACTAGGGCCAAAAATACATACAATCTCTTTCTCTGTAGTGTTAAAGATTAATAACAGTCTTTCAAATGTGAGGAGAAATTGTTTGTAACTAGACATACAGTAAGTTACAAAAGAGCTCAGTACTCTACTCAGTACTGTCTTTGTCTTGATAAAAGGAAGATCTTTTGACTTGAATTGTAAACTTAAACTCCTCCTTTCTTAGGCAGTTACAACTGAACAACCGACGACGACCACCTCTTACATGTCTTACAGTAAAGGAACACTTCTTTCCAATGAAATAACCCAGTCAACACATCCAACAACGACCATCCAAGCACATCCAACAACGACCGTCCAAACACATCCAACAAAGACCACCCAAACACATCCAACAACGACCATTTTATATTCACAACATGATCAATGTAAGTTTGATTTTTTTTTTGTTTTTTACAGTAATCGGCAGGTATTTAACTCCTGATTGTAACTCTGCATGACCTTGTATTTGTCAATGTTGACTTTACATGATAAAACATTTAATGGAAGTCAAAGTAAAAAGATTTTAGTCATTCATACATTTATTCATTCAAGACATTGTGGGACATTTCTATTGGTCCATTCCTCATGAAACATTGACACAATTTAAAGAACTGCCACAACTGCCAGGTTCAGATTATCCAAAAAAACAAAACAAAAGATGGTGTAAAAATGGTGATACGGTTCTATGGTTTTTGCATGACATCAACAATATTCATATTTTATTTCCTGTATGCAGGGATTTGGCTGAGTGCACTTACTTCCATCCTCCTGCTCTGCATTGGCCTGTTTTGTGTTTTCTACTTTCTCAAACAAAGGAAACACTGCAGAGGTTAGTGTGTGTGTGTGTGTGTGTGTGTGTGAAATTGTTTGAGGAGGGGGTTGGGGTTATATCCTGTGCTTATCGAACAGGAAAAGAGAAATCACCTAATTCTGTCCACACACCCATGCAGGGTCCCCCAAAATGTCCTCTAGTGAATTTTTCTACCATCATCTGCAGTCTGACTTACATCTTCTTGTTTTGCTACTAAAGAGATAAAACAGTTTTGTTGTGAGAAAAACTTGAGAAATCACAAGTCCCTGGACGGCAGCAGTGAACATCTGAAGTCAGGCAGCAAGAAGGACCTGCTGGATTTAAACAACTTTTTGTGTGAGTAGCAATAACACTGGAGTTTCAGGATACTGCTGTCCAGCTTATCTGTTCCTTTTAAATCTACAATGGGTTTTAATGGAGGTTCTGATTTTGAATAGCATCCTGCTGTTTTACAGCCAATTTGAGCCTCTAATTTAGACTCAGTCTGCTTATGCTGTTTCCATGTCCATGTCATCTCATCATTTATTTGCATTCTCCAGCCCCTGAAACGCAGGCTTCTCCACTTCAGTCTGTGCTGAATAATTTGGACGTGGTGGAAGAACTGGTCCTCTTGCTGGACCCGGACACCCCTGGAGCGAAGAACACGCGTCACCTTGCTGCAAGCTGCTCAATCCCCTTCACCTGGATCAACTACGCCTATTCAATGAAAGACAGTAGGAGTCCGCTTATTGCTGTGCTGGAAAAGGTCATTGCCAAAAACCCGAACTGGAATGTAGGCCACTTGGCTGGTTTACTGAGCAACATTGGGCGGAATGATGCAGTGGCTGTACTTGGGAAGCTCACCTTACCTGAGGAAGAAGTGTAGTCCAGGTTCAGTGAAGGAACATATGGGTTTTCTATGCTGTAAACATTTTTTTACACTGTTTTTACAGTTTTTACAGTGTTTTTAAACGTGATTCTGGCAAGTCTTCATGCCTGTTTGCTCATTCAAGTGATGCTTTAAAGGCTGATTTTTAAAGTGGATTAAGGATGAGCTGCAGTATTTCATTCAAATGTAATAAGGTCCTGATCTCAGAACTGGATCTCAGAACCAGATCCAGTTTACACCTGGCATTACCTTGCATTTTTTTGTATCGGGATAGTATATCTGGATCTGGTTCTGAGATTTGCACCGGCACTACATTTCATCATAAAGTTATTAATATACATGAGCTCATCATTATGCAAATTTTGCTGCCTTCATGTGCTGTCAGAATTATGGTTCATACGAATTCCCAAGATTAGTTAAGACAAGACAACCCAACACAACCATATTCACATATCCATTAGTGTTGGTCACAGATGGAATTTGGCCTCAGCCTTTAACCCATCCATGCAGTGAGCACACACAGTGACAGTGAGCACATATGCCAGGAGCAGTGGGTGCTGCGACACCTGGGGAGCAGAGAAGGTGAAAGGTCTTGCTCCTTATTATCCTTATTACACTATCCTAATTTTCCAGCAGTATGACAGAATCCAACTGGGGATGAGGTGATTTAATCAAGGGCTGTAATCGATATCTGTAATCAACTATTTATAAATGCTCATAAATTCATAAATTTCCTTATTCTGTTCAAAATTAAACTGATACAGATTTCTGAATGATGTGTGTTCACTCTTTTTAATAATAACCTGATTGTGGGTGTGGCTTAAACCAGAATTAACCAGAAAAAACACAGTTCTGCACCTTTAATCCCAACAATGTGCTTCTTTGCCAAAACCAAGTGCTGCTAACACTTCTGACTTGGATCTTTCTATTAAATGACTTAGATCTGCTTAGTTTAGGTCTAGTTCTAGCTTGAATAGTCTAGTCTTTGGAGAAGGTCTTGAAATAACAAAGAAACATATCAAGGTGATTCAACTAGGTTCTTCTGTGGCACTTTGGGTTCTATAAAGAACCATGTTTTATGAGTGAGAAACCTTTTAATGGTCTTAAAAACATCACTTGCTTTGTAGGTTCTTTACACTTACACATATAACTGACAGTGGTTCTACTAAGGTATCAAGAACAATTTGAAGCACCTTTATTTTTAAGAATGTAGATCTTTTTCAGCTTTTATACAAAATATATAAGCATCTATATTTTTCTAAGCATCTTATTTCTATTATATCTATATTTTTCAGCAGTTAAAAAAACAACTGGTTTCCATTTTGTTCAAACATTTTAACATCTTTATTAAGCAAATAACATTATAAATAAAAAAGTGCATAGAAAATTAAACAGGTTTAGAAATATGTATACAATTATTTACAAACTTAGGGTACTTTTGTACAAGGTAGTAAAGACACACTCATGTTTTTAAGTCTTTTTTTCCAACACAAATTCTTTTTTTTTTTAAAATAACCCTACATAAGAACATACAGTTTTTCCACACAACTCTGGGAGACAGATCATCACAGAAGGTCTTGACTAGTACTTTGCATTCTTCATTGCACACAGGCCAACTCTGCAGGACATTTAAGACCAAGCAATATTGTATTCTCTTCTAGGTTTTGCATTAGTATTCTTTGAAAGTCTTTCTGAACAGCCTGAGGTAGAATCCTTGCAAGTTCAGTGGGGTGGAGGGGACGAAACAAAACAAAACAGAGAAACTGGGTCACTGGGATTCTTTCATGATCATGACACACAAAAAAAGAGAGGAGGGGCCAGGCAAGGCAGGGGACTGACGACACTGATTGGCTGAGAGGGCCATCACGGACATGGTGTGGAATTCCCTCTCCATAGCACTGGGAGCTGTTCCTTGCAGATGCAGAGAAAAAGCTCTCTGACGTTACACCCATAGTTTGCAGGTTAAAACGAGAATTAAAACCATACTGTTAATAAAAAGTAGGACATCTGGCTCAAAACGGCACCTTAAAAAAGGCTGCACTGCAAGAACTCACCCTCAAAGAATGCTCAAGTCAAATAGACAATAGAAAAAGGAACATGTGTAAACAAAGAGAGATCTGGCGAGACCTTAGCCACGTAGAAAGCACGTACACGCCCATGATCTGAACACACAGGAATAAATAGGACAACCATGATGCTTGATCAAGCTCATCATTTCTCCGACAGAAACAACGGCAGCCTATTTGTATTCATGATGGAGAGATTTGGAATTGTTGTAAGTCCTAAACTAAAGGGATGTCAAGGTGCTGAGTGCTAGGTGGCAGTCCGCTTAAAAAGATTTATTATATATAAAACAAAAATAGTCAGTCATTATTCCAGATATACAGAATGTATCCCAGCAATACACTCTGCCTCTGGTCAGACCAGTGGTCAGAAGAGACTTTCTTGAGGGATGAGAAGCTCTTGAAGTGCAGTGCTTACGTACGTACGTATATATGAACGTACGAATGTATGTTTGTATGTACACTCGTGGCACAGGCAGAAACTACGGAGAACTGAGTAAAAGAATATAGCTGTTAAAGCAGACGCCAAGTGAATTTCTCCATTAAGCTTAAAAGTAGTGTCCGACACTAAAGCAGTCTTTTCGTTCTTCACACCTGATTTTGCTTCTTCAAAAACGCCACCATTCCCCATTCATTAACAGTCAAGCACTCAAGCAGGTCTAAGTGTCTACGCGTCTAACACAGCGAGCAAGGAGAATGACTCGTGAAATGTACAAGTTCCCTCTTATTTTCAAGCCTCTCGTTAAATCGAGCACCATGAAGACGCAGAACTAAAAAGCATGGAACGGAAAAAAAAACTTAACATAACAGCAGGATCCCAGGAAGGGAGACGGAGAGTTTCGCAATACATAAAAAGCTAGACCGAAGTCCTTAACCAAGGAAACGGAATAAATAAAACATACAGGAAACCGGCCTTTCCTAGAAAGAGTTTTAGAGCAAGAAATTACATCAGTGGCTTCTCAGACACACGTTAAAGGCTTTAAAAGGCCATGAAGACATGACTCGAGAAGTACTACGGAAAACGCCATACTGAATGCTTTATGAACGGAATGAATCACCATGGCGTATTGCAGGGGGTTCACAGCATCTTCCTGAGCATATAAAGCCTCTTCTCTTACACATCAATACTGACTAAAGTCCTAATCTATGTTCTAGCATGAGCATGACAGATAAACATCTCAGTTAAAAGTATATATATAGTATTTATATATATATATATATATATATATAAATTTCTCTCTGTTGATTAGTCATATATTTCGCACTGCCACAACACTCTTGAGTCTGAGTGGGAGTTTTAAAGGTCTTACGAGACTATGGGCTGCAGAAGGAGTGTCTGCTTTTAACAGCTCGAGAAAACAGTACTTCAAATTTTCTAGTTTAGTAACCGTGACCTCAGTGTTGAGATTAACAGAAGAAAAAAAAAACCTCTTATTAGCCAGGATATACTAGTTCTAGGTTCTTGCACAACCCCAAAGTTAGTAGTTTTAACTTTAATGCAGAAACATCTGGATATAAATAAAAGTAGTTGCCAGTTAGGGGCCAAGAAACAGAAAGCACCCAGGGCTGGAGCGCTCGCCCGGAAAAAAGCACACCAAAATGACACAGGATATCCTGTTTTATCGGTTACTGTGACCACATCTGCAAATCTCTCACACACTGCTGTCCAAAATAACTTCACCTGAACATGATCTTACACATCATTGAGAAAACAGGGCGTTCTGAACATGTACAGAGACATGTACACGCTGTAGGTGGACAAACAGCAGTTGCTAGGACTTTCCTGCTTTTCCTGAAGTGCTTTCTCTCTAGCTGGAATCCCCATGAGTACCTCTGGACCTCCTCTGGAACACCGTACTGCCTTTTATGTCATGTCAGCACTTTCCTCACTGACAGTCTTATTGCCCGTTTGCTGACCTCCCCTTCTATGCCTTCGTCTGCAACACCTTCTGCTTTCCCCGGTCAGTTTAGGAAGCGGCGGCAGCGCCTGGCTCCGCAGTTGCAGTTGAGCTTGTTGCTGGCATCCTCAATAGGAAACTTGTAGTCGTAGGTGAGCTCCTCCCCGCGGTAGATCTTCCTCAGAGCAAAAATGACGATGTGTTTCTGGCCCTCCACGTTGATGACCCGCGAGTAGCAGTTGGGCTCGCAGGAGTGGTTAATGAAGCGTGCTGCATTGCCATGCATGGTGGCATCCACCACGTCAAAGTCATCAATGCGGAACATGTAGCACCCAATGCCCTGTTGAAGACGGAGGAAGATGAAGGTCATTTGTGTAGACAGGAAATAGAAAGATGGATGGTCTATTTTTAAGAAGGATGCTCTCTCACCTTCCCATCGTAGTATTTCTCACGTTTGTCAGTGAGAACGGAGCGAATGACTATGCCGGAGTACTCAATGACCATTTCTCCTGCTTCAATGTTTCTCTTGCAGAACAGCCCTCGCCCATGGATGGCAGACCTGAGATGATGGAAAGATGCAATTTACATCAAATATCGGAGGCAACAACAGCCTAACCTTTGTTCTGACCACAACACAATAATCCTCGTAACACAAAAATACATTATTATATATGTACACACACGCACGCACATAAAAGCTCTTTATCTGGGCATTAAGTGTTCACTTGTGAATTAAAATACCAAAAGAATAAACAAAAAGTAGCAGTTTTTCATTGCTGTGTTCATCAAACCATTTTCAAAGCTCAGTAGTTATTGGCCATCAGCTGGTTGGGCAAATGAATGGTTTTATATAATGTCCTTAGGTGCAACATTTGCATATAAAAACACACAATATCGACAAACGTGGACAAGGTCAAGGATGAAAAAAAAGAAAAGCATCATCCCCAACTCTTCAACCCAAAAATATGCACCATTCTTTTGGATCGGTGCATACCTGAATAGTGCATTACTAATGTTCTAATTATCACTTAACCTATTTAGGGAGGGTTATGAAGGACGGATGGTGACTCATGCCCAATTCTTTACGTACTTCTTTAGAAATGGCATTTACGGAACTGAAACCAAGTTCCTTGTAAAAACTGACTAAGGTGTTAACCCACCTGTAAACACCAACAGCTTCCTTAGATGTCCTTTCGAGGTGCCTGAACCGCATCGCCATGGGAAGTTCCAAACTGGTAGCACGTCTGTCAGATAAAAGTTCACAATGTCTTTATTATTAGTTTCTAGATCACAAACCAGATTTTCATAACAGAATCAACATCAAAAACTATTAAAAAAAACAAACAAAAAAACAGCGATCATTACACAACAACAACTGATGACATTACCGCAAAACGAACAAAGCCGAGTTACTCATCGAAAGGGGAAGGAGAAGCAAAGTATTATTGTTCCTAAAGACGTGACCCAAGTCTAAATGCCAAACGCCATGTGATCATGTTGATGTAACTAAGGTAACATGGTAAATAGCTTTTAAGAGCTTAGCTAATTTATTGGGCAAGGTAAAGTATTTAAAGATGTTACAAAGGCTATGTAGCTGTGTGCACTGTTCTATTAAACACGGGAATGGCTCCTTATACCTCAGTCAAGCCTAGAGCTACAATTAAAAAACAAAACAAACCAAAACAAACCAAACCCAACACAGACCACAGCTAGAGTCATTTCCCAAAGAATGCTCAAAACTGCAGAGCAGGACTGGGCAACAGGACTGTGCTAAAATACATCACAAGTTGATAAACTGGATTTAGTGTAGTGCAATGTGTAATATGAGATCATCATGAAACCCTTTAACACTTAAGTTAAGAGTATATTATTTAACCCTTAACCAGTTAGTTCTGGTCTGGCTATCAGTAACGGTCTATAAGTAGGTTATTTTAGTCAGTACACGGCTAAACTCCTAGAATGTCACCGTTACACAGCATCAGCATCAATAGAACGGTGTGAGGGGAATCAGTGGGCTATACATGCAGACAAGATCAGATCAGATCAGAGATCCTACATTTAAATTCACATATTCACTGGAATAATTACAAACACCACAGAGTTTACTAAATATTTACTAAATAGTTAGCTAAGAATGGAAAATTCCAGTAAGAAGCTAACAAATAACGTCAGCCTTCTGGGTGCAGCCATGATTATTTACAGTGTGATTAATCACCATGTTCTACATCTTAATGGCAGAACTTTCAACTGAGGTCATGTGATGAGATGGAACATTTACCAGAAGCACCATGTTTTTAGCCAATAATGAGGGAAATACATCACAGGAGTGGATTTTGAGTTTCAGTGAGCTTCTTTAAAACACAGTGCTCATTAACGAACAGGGCAGCAGCGTGGAACCAGTATGAACAGCAAACATCTGCCAATTTACACAGATTACCCATGTTGCAGTGTTTTGGGCTGGGAAAGCAGATCGATTAGATTAACTAGCTGATTGTTGTGGCACATTCAAAGCTGAACGCTCTACATTAAATGTTCAAATGTCATGGGTGGAACTGTACTAACCAGAGGCCAGACACGGCAAGTCTCGTTGCATGGATCACCAGTATTTTATTAAATGAAACATTCCTGAAGTATCATAACACTGTTTCTATGCCTTTTGCCAGGTACTAGTATACATTTAGGGCTTGAGTGATAACGGTGACCACAGATTCATTACAATCTTTCTGAGAAGTGCAAACTTGTGACAACAATATTCTACTAAAAAATAAATAAATAAAAAAAACTTAATTTTTTATTATAACCTGACCTGCTAGACTTGAGAAGAACCTCGTCCTCCTCTTCATCATACAGATCAGCATCAGGAAGCTGTCTGTGCTGGGAAGCCAAGAAGTTGAACATGTCGAAGGTAGACTTCCTGTGATGTTAGAGAGGCAGTATTAAAAGGGCATGGGAAGTGTTGAGAAATGCCAACCAGCGGCACACAGGTGGGAGGACACGTCATTTGCTTAACTCACAAAATTGCTTTCTGTGATCCCACACGTGTACTTACCTCAGGTAGACCTCAGAGCGTGCACATCCGCTGGGGTTGATCGGCAGGTCCTCCTCCTGACTAGCCTGTTTATGGAAGCGGAAAGCGTAACGATGGCAGCACTTTGCCCCCTGGAGCTGTTCCACCAGGTACACCACCGCGTCATGCAACAAGCCCATCAAATGAGCACCGTTCATCCCAGTGAAGGACAGCTGTCTCAGCTTGGCAGCAGCACGAGCCTCTTGTACTCCATCAATCACAGCTCTCCAGGCCACTGTGTGTGTTTAAGGGGAGGTGGGTGATGAGGAATGGGGGGGAAGGAGAATGTAAGAGCAAATATGTGACATTAATCGGAGTTCATGTGAAACTTGAAAGCAGTGGTGTGACAAAGGGGATTTCAGAAATCATCTCGAATGAAGGAAAAGGACTCCTTTGACAATGAGTCATACACCTAACGATTTGTGCAGCCTTAAACTGCATGAGCAGCAGAAGCTGATTTATGCAATGGAGAAGAGAGGGGAGAAAAGAGAGAGACCGGGGGGAAATAAATAAATAATAAAATCTACCTTCAATGCTATCTGCTGCCACACTGAAGCCATCGTCACTGGTAATCTCAAAGTGTAGGTGGGGCTGGTCTCCTCTGGAAAATAACTGATCTTCATTGTCTGAAGGAGGCAACTCTTCATCTGAGCAGGACATCATCCCTAATATGAGAGAAAGCCATCGTCATTGGTTCACTTACTTAAATTATTTCATGACAAAAAAATATGACAATACAGTTCTTCAAGGAAGAAACATGCTGGTGGAAAGAGCTCAAGAGTGGGAGAGAAGATGCACACCTGAGTATTTGTTCCAGTCAGATAGTGCACTACGTCCTGCGCTTTCCCAGGCCTGTGGTTTACTACCGTCGCCACCTCGGGACACTGACAATCGATCCCAAAGTCCTGGCCTTCAGTAAACAAAGACAGAATCTATTGCTGACCATGTAAATACCTCCGTGACCACAACTGACAATCTTGCAACGGCCAAGTGCTCTTCAGTAATGCGTCCCAGTAACTGGGATGAGGTAGAACAGCTACCAAACACAGCATTGAATTACAGCACGAATTGCTCAGTAAGTGTATATCCATGGAATATTATCCACAATAGTCTGCACTTTAATAATTAATTTAAAAACCAAACAAAAAACAGATGTCATACTTTGCACTCTCAGAATCACTACTCCGCTCTTCACTCATCTTGTCCAGGTCAAGGATGCCTTTCACAGTTGGTGTCTTGATGCGAACTCCTCCACATCTGCTAAAGAAGGAATGTAAAAAAAATAGATCAACCAATAATACAGTGAACACATCACACCAAGACCTAACGTCATAGAACAGATGTGTAACCCAAAAAAGCGACATACAGCCCCCACTTGAGTAGCACATGCTTAGAAACAGAGCAACACAGTGCTACGAACTAAACCAGCAATCCATGTACATGCAATACATTCCTATGCTAAATAAACAGCTGTCCCCAGTGTAAACCGCCAGCTGTCAGAAACATTATCTGCGCTTCAGTTTGACTGAATTATTTAAAGGTGAATCAAATTGAGTGCAACAAAACAAATCAGCAGACTGATTCACTAAACCAGGGACTGTTTACACATGGCATTGACATGCATTTTGTACCCGGATAGGATCCGGATAAACTTTGAACAGTCATTAAAACGCATCCCTAGCACGACCCGAACTGTCTTCTTTGGTACACGTTTTTTTGAGGAGGGGGCAGATTAAACCTGCTAATTAACAGGCCTTGAATTTCCCATCCGTGGTTTAGAGGAAGCACTGTTCCTCTGTGGAAAATCATGGTTCTTGCATTCCTGTAATGTCTATGTCTATCAGAAAATACCACAGATTATTTTAACCGCAAGGGAACTAACTCTGTAATACCGCCATCATCTACCAGTAAGCATGAGCCTGAGCACGTACACCCTAACAGAGAGCTGGAGGAAGATCCACAGTAGATACTATAGTATTTACGCTTGCCTGACTGAATCCCAGAAACACATTTCGGTTCACATTTGTATTAAACAGGCACAAGATCAGTCTCTGAGCACCTCTGAACTGGATTTGCATGACCTGATCGCAATCCGAACACAATGCATCTATAGGGTGTTTACACTTGGCTTTTCGAGTGGAATCCAAAGGTAACCTAACTGTTACCATATGTAACGAGGCCCTTTGTGACATTGCGTGGATCAGGGAAAACAGTAAAGAGTACAATAGAGACAGTAAGAATAACATTAACTAACCCTCAACCTGGCCCTGGCACTGTGTATTGGCTGTGTAACGCAACTCAAAACGAACCATGAATATTACTTAGATACATTGATAGTTATTTCACACCCCTAGTCCTTTCAAACCCTAACCTTACCCTGGTCATAAATGTAGCCCTGGTCCTAATTCTACTCCTAACACTGTTGATAATCAGCTGGACCAGTTAGTTTGATAAGAAGTTGAACATCTGTAGATGTTAAAGGGCTAAAATGTACAATCCAACAAAGTGAGAAGAATATTTTCCTTCCTAAAAGTCGATTATCAACTTGCACTTACCTAGCGGCAGCTGAGCTTGACTTGCGCTGTTCTTCTGGGCCACTGGACAGTTCAGGCTCTACAAAGTCAGACTTTGATTTCTTTGTGGCGATGCGGTCAGAGAGAGAAGACACTCTCTTCATTCGGACTTGCTTTGGCCGAGAAGGCGCTGGGTATGGGGTGGCTGGAGGAGTGGATGTGGGCCCAGATTCGACGAGGAGACCTGGGGGTAGGACTACTGAGCTCACTGTGTTAGCCCTGCCTCCTGTACCGGGATTGCGGGGAGAGGATGGACTTAGGATTCTGGCGCCACTCCGATTGGGATCATAATAGCCGGCCATAGCTTGGTTAATAATGGCTTGAGCGCTGTCTGCATGATTGTCTGGCGTCTTGCTGGATGAACCAGGTAATGTAGTAGTCTTGGTTTTCCGAGGTGTCGGGGGTTCCTTTTTCTTCTGCGGCTTCTTCTTTTCTGGGACACTGCCACTAGCAGACGCGTTTTGCTTCGACATCTTTACTTCCTGTGGTGCTGCTGTTCCATTGGAAGTGAGGAGCTGAGTGATGGTATCAGTGTTCTGAATCACAGGTGTCACCATTCTCGGGACTTGGGCTGGGACAGCTGGGACAGCTGCTCCGGTGACTGCAGACAGGTTGCCTGCTGCTGCCAGGGTTGCAGAGAGGGCATTGCTCTGCAAAAGGCTGGCAATTTGTGTGACGCAATTGTAGGAGGGCGAGTTAGGGCTTGGGAGCTGGAAGGTGTTGCTTTCAGGGTTCTTCACGAAAATTTGGCCGAGGCGATTAACTAGTAAAACATGAGGGGTAGGATCCACATTCGGTCCACCGACCTCCTTCACAGTGAGTATTGCATGACCTGGTAATGCTTGGGTCACATGTTGTTGAGGCTCCAGTGTTTGTCTTGGAGTTGAGAAGTTTATGGAAATTGTACGTCCTGAGGCAGCTTCCCTTTGCATAGGCATTGGGCTATAGCCGTTAACAACAACAGGGGCAGAGGCTGGTTGTATAATGGAGGGCAAAGGCTGGCACTGGGCAGCTGGCTGGGAGATTGCAGTGGGGACTATGCTGACTGTAGCAGAGCCCACAGGCTGAGTGTAAGTGGGGTAGACAGGAGCAGACACTGCTCCTAAAACTGGCCCAAGAGTTGCAAGAGGCACACCAGTGCCTGATGGTGCAGCGTGCACGGACTCAGGCTGAGGAGGCAAATCTGCAGACACATAAGGCATTGCTCCACTAGGTACTGACGGAGCGTGGCGACTTGTATCTGAAGGTGACAATAGTTTGGTTCGAAAACTTTCCACTGGTGGAAGCACAGTCTTCCCCTCAAGAGTTTGGACAGGGTACAGAGCAACATTTGCAGGATTTGTGATGGACACAAAGGAAGGCTGGACAGAAGAACTGGATTGCAAACACTGAACTGAGGATGCAGAACTGGAGGTTTCTGTACCTAAAGAACTTGGCTGCGCTGCATTCAGCACTTGATTTTTGCTACCGTTCACCTGATCTGCAGTAGAAGGTTCTGGCGTGCTCTCGGACCTGCTATCGGAATAGATTGTGGAGCCATCTGTGGCAGAAACAAAGTGCCCACTCTTATGATCCAGGTAGATTTCCTTTGAATCTGCAGATCCCTGTGCATCAACTTGAGAGTCATCTTGAACTGGGACCAGCTCGGTAAAGCTGGCATTGGGCGAGGGAGGGTCACATCTTTCCAGAACTATGGGTACTCTTGAGTTCGAAACTAAACTGGGAGTTTGGAAGCCATCTGTGTAAGCAGAATATGGTGAATCGGTCTCATTTGGCACAACAAAATTTGACAAAGTCTCCTGAGAAGATGACAAGGGAGTGGACGGAAGTGCCTGACCAAAAAAAACAGTATTCTGGCACGTGCCCTGGAACTCTAATTTTGTATAACTTGAGGAGAATTTGGATAGATTTACTTCTGCAGCTCCCTTTGCTTCATGTCGTACATCATTGGCGTGGGTTTGACTAGAGGAGTTTTGAGGAGCTGTACAAGCAGAGGACAGTGACCCAAATGGTTTGGCTGGAGGCTGCTGACTGCTAATGGATGACGAATCAAAGATGGGACTTGGAAGGTCCACACATAATCCATTACTGGTCCACTGTTTATGATGCTGAACATCAAGAGATTGGGGTGGTTTCTGGACCTGATTTGAGTTCTTCAGATCTTGCGTATTACTGCTGGTGACACTTGCATCACTCTCTGTCCCGTCATCTACACCATCCAGTTGTGAAATGGACCTTAAAGAGGAAGAAGTAGGTGCCTGGGAAGTGTCTTTCTGGGTCTTGCGGGTAACTGTAGTGCGGGTAAAGTTGAAATAGTTGCCCATATCTTCATCAGAGGAACTATTTTCCCAGTCCTCTGTACGAGTGTCCGTGGCACAAGGTAATCTTCGAGTAGACACCTTTGCAGTGACATCATCTGCCTCTCTGTCCCAAAACTCCTCTTGGTTCTCTTCACCTTCAACAACAATCTGTTCACTACAGTGCATAGCCAGTCCCTCATTCACTACAGTTTCCTCAATCTCAAGCTCATTTTTAAGGTCTGACACAACAGGCAAGTCAGGGTCCAAGTGGAAAGCGGTGTATGGGAACTCTTTGTCTGTGTCTCTCTGAGGATCCGCAGCGTCTCCTAGCGGCGAGGTTCCATTTTCTGCAGGCAGTTCCTGCGGCGATGCCATGAAATTATGTGGCAGCTCTGTAGACTGATTAAGCTCAAAAGGCAGCCTTGGTTTTGTAGAAAGTTGGGTGGGGGAAGAGAGAGATCGGTTAGAGGAAGGGGTGCTGCCAATGCCACCTTGCCATGCGGGCTGTGAAAACAGTCCTGAGGTAGAATGGGGTGCTGATAATCCAGAACCCCTGGCAGAGGAAGCACTTCGACCCACAGGGCGGGCTGATGAAGAGGTCAACAGGTTTTCAGTAGCACCAAGAGGGAAAACTGGGGAGGTAGGCTGGGTGGTTTTAGAGTGGTGGGAACCCCCAGCTCGAAGGCTAACTGAGCCAGTAGGAGATCCCAAGGTAGGGCAGGTTACGTGTCCACGCATCCCAGGATTTTGTGTGTGTGGACTGTGCCGTCGTGGTCTGCAAGTGTCATCTAAATCGCTAATAGTCAAGATATGATGGGACTTGGATGGGGCTGCTCCTAAAAACGCAAAGATGGAAAAAACAAACAAACTCATTAAACATTAGATGACTCATTCTAGCAGATAACTTGAAAATGTGAGGCCAATATACATGTGATATCAGAATAAAGACTGCTAGCTATATCTAAGGGGATTGCAATCATGTTTTTGTGAAGTTTTAGCACTTTAAACTTGGAGGTGGATTGAATTTCATAATGTCAGTGTTATTCTGGGTAAACTGTATATTACTTTCTTTTATACACACAGTTATTTATACCCACATTATTTAAGCAGGCACATCTGGACACACTCTAAAAACATTAAATCCAAATGCTTTTATCATAATCTTCAAAACCATTTAATCCAAATATTAAAGTAACCCTTTTTTTTACCCACATGGGTAACCACTGAAGTTAGGATGATTATGTTGGGGGTTTTAAGTAGATTGAAGTTGTAGGACTATAGCAACGTCCAAGTTTAAGGGTGGAAATACTTCTTAAACCTTTCAACTACAGGATGTTAATGTATATTAATACCTACACATGTACTCATTCAGCAACAGACCAATAAATACCCTTATTAGGCTAAATACCCTTATTACCAAATCATCTCCTTTCAGTTCAATGTACAACTAGAAACCCCACAGCCACAACATCCTCTTTCTTTGAAAACAAAAATATGGTCAACCTAGTATTTGTATCAAACGTTCATCAAAAGATGATGATCACATATGATTACATTTCAGATGTGTTCAAATGTTTGAGTGGTTCTGAAGCTGAATGAATTAAACACATTTTTGTGTCACATTAAATAAGTACTAGAGTGCAGATCCCAAACAATAGGCAATGATGGTCAGTCTAAAACTGAACACAAGCTGCCCAAGTTACCTGGAGATGGCAATGGCCTATACAGTCCCCCAGCTGGTCTTCTACTCTGAGAGTAGGCAGAGATTTTGGGTCTTGCTGTGCCGAGGTCAGGCTTAGCAAAGGAGGATTCCGAACTGTGATTTGCTGGTGTCACATCCGCCACAGTCCGTTCAGATTCTAATTAAACGAAAGTAACAGTAAGACGAGAGCTCAAAACTAAACCAATATGCAATTACACAAAAAGACAAAAACTACTGCCGTTATACAGACCAATCAGCACTGACCTGACTGGGGACACGGGCTGTGTGCAATTGTTCGATTCTCTCCCTGGTTGGGCAACTCTTCCACCGGCTTCTCCTGAACAGCTGATCGTACTTCCATGACCCTACATGTGTACTTGCAGCGTCGACGTGGGTTTACTGTACTCCAGTACCAGCGAGAGCATCTAATGACGTGACAAAATAATTACTTTAGGCACAATAGATAAGAATTTTGATTATTTTAAGACAAATAATCAAAAGGTAATTAAAAGTTACGTACTCATAGCCCACAGGGATAAGCTTCCCTTGGCCAGCTGACAGTTCATTGAGCTTGCCAAGTTTGCTGACAAGAAGAGAACCTACCAAGCAAAGAAATAAAGTGAACATCCAACAGCAAAATCTTCAGAATTGGTCAGATTATCAATTTCTTTCTGGTTATTGTTGTTTTCTTATTAAAAACAAGACACTTACCAATCATCACGTTAATGGATTCTGGTTCTAATCCTGTCAAAAACTTCCTGCGAAGGCTGATTCCCTCAAAGTCCACATAGACCCTCCGTAGAACTTCGAACCCTTGTCCAGTAATAATCTGTTAGGTCAAAAAGGGAGAGCATTTTCACAATTGTTTACATGGTAAACACTCAGACATTAAAATACAAATGAGTTTGGCTCTATAACATTACTTGTCCACTGATGAGGTCACGATGCTTGTAACAGAAGACCCTCTTGTCATCCTGGAAGACACAGTTGCGGGAACGGGCGCACATGAAGTGGTAGTTGCTCTGGCATGCCGTAAGGCAGCAACCCACCGTTGCCCCAGTTTGGTTACAGCGTTCACAGCGCTGTAGAAGAAGATTCGATATTTGAGAGAAATGATCAAAACAGTCCACAACAGTATGCAATAGATACTGGTGTGTCTGTATGGGTGTCTCTGGGCATGGTAGTTTTGGTAGCATACTGGTAAGATTTGGTCAAATTTTCGACTTTATCAGTTTTGTTCCCCGTCTTTTTAATCAGTCTTAGATGTTACCTGGGTTTGAACAGCTTACCATGAGGCGACCTCTGGCAACAGCACTATGCACATTCATCAGGCAGCCATTGTCTTCCTCAAACACTTCTGCTGACCACATGGAACAGTTTACATGAGCCCACTCATTCTGACCAAGATAAAGAAGTCGCCCTGCATCCTGTGGAAGGAAATATTTATTTTTCAGTCATGATCCGAGCCAATGTAAGCAGGATAACATGTTCTCCTCTACAAACAATACAGAACAAAAACTTCAACTCCAAAACATCAACTTTACAGGACAAGGAAAGAGTCTCCCTTTCATAACCAATGACAAGAGTGTTTCCTGATAATGCTCATCATGGTGACAGCTGTGCTTACAGTGGATTTTGCATCGCCATATTTCTGGCACAAGGCACACTGTCTCTCATCGTCCTTTGACCAGCCAGTGTCCAGGTCTGATTTAGATGACCATCCCTTCTTCCCTGTGGCACAACACCAAAAATCATTCAATACAACAGTATGTTGACTCAGTAAACATTCAAATAAGTCGTTGTGCAGCTGTTTTTAAAGTACACTCTAACAATACTCTGACATCTTTATCTTTAACTCATTTCAAATACTTCCTAATATGTCTGAATGGTGTAGGACAATGTAAGAATTATCATACATATTTAATATGCAATTACCTTTCAACCCAAGTCTTAGGTTCCTCAGGTCCCTATAATGGCTGTTGAGAGACCTGTGGGACAAAGGGGTAGACTGATCTGCCCCAGCTTCCCCTTTGACTTCGACGTGCACTCCTGCTCCTTGCCGGGTGGTGTTCACAGCGTGGCTCTTCTCCTCACGCTCCCGCCACTGTGCATATACATGCTCATTTGTGGGGGGTAGAATAGCATGTAAGAGCATTCCACTAGAATGTAATGGAGGAGGAAAAAGAGTCAGGAGTGAGGAATAGATGCATGAAATGAGATACATGTTTAAAATTTAAAGCCTCAATCAGATGGACCCATGACAATTTGGTAGTGGAATCAACCCGCGCTATACATTACTGCGGTCATGCAAAAACCTCGTATTTTCTTTTGGCCGTTTTCACGTATTAACATAATCTGAATCTGGATGTTGTTTTTCTCCCCCCATTGTGTCAAAACTTCTTGATGAACGTAACAAAAGAAATGCTCCAAAATGGACCTTGGACCTAGATATTTTAGAAGTTAAGAAGGTATTTCTCCTTCTCCTGTAAAGCTGCTGTTACAAAGAGACAAGGTTTTGATTGAACAGCAACACATGCTGAGTTAATCTGAACAGACTCTAGCGAAGTTTATTTTTCCACCCACCTTGTCCTGGAAATCTACAGTCAACTAAGTTTAGTGCCAAACCCATTTCCGCCATTTGTGACCTTCAACTGAGTGGACCGAGTGTGGTGGATTCGGGTTTGGTACTAAAAATAACCAAGTCCTTGGACGTGCAAGCTGCAGTAAAGTAGATCTCTAGGAGGCAAACCTGTCAGTTAATGTTTCCAGACTAAACAGAGCTCTAGGCATATCTTCCCATCAACTTGAGGAAAAAAGGTTGGGCTTAAAATGCTTTATTAAGGAGACTTACGGAGGCAGATGTTTGGAGCGTGGATCCCACACCTTAGGGTCTTGACTGTTGAACCAGCTAAACACCTCCTCCATCAGCTGAACAGAAAGGTTGAAAGGATAAAAGGAAGTGTGTCAGAAATCTACAATTGCTTTCCTGTGTTTTTTTTCTTTCACCATATTTTCCACATACTAAATGGTTTCAGGTCATCATACTAAACAAGACAAGAAGAACAAGCTTTAAAAGAACCCAAGCTTTTAAATTATGATTATTTGACTGTTAACATTCACCCAAAAAAATTAAGACGTTTGCAAAACCTACAGTGTCTATAAAAGTATTCACCCCTTTTGACATTTTCCCTTTTTATTGCTTTAATAAATGAACGCAGGGTCAATTTTATTTTGACAAGAATTTACCAAATAACTCTAATTAACTCTACAGTGTAATGACAATTAAATTAAAATATCTAATGCAAAACAAGTGATTGCAAAAATATTCACCCCCTATAAAGTGACTGACCTCATTCAACAGAGCTCCAGGCAACAGGTGCTTGCATTCAGACACTTAGTGTACTGGAGATCACCTGAGTGCAATAAATGTGTCTACTGACTGTAGTGTAAAGACACCTGTCTGGAAGGCCCAGACACTGGTTAATCAGTATTCCTGGTTACAAATACACCAGGAAGACAAAAAAAAAAAACACTCCATGCAACTCTGGGAAGAGAGGGCGTGTGAAACCCTGGAGATCAGTCATTCACTTTGCTGTGGGGGAATTCTGATTCACTCTTTATGGCAGCAAGCAGAGGCGGAATTGCCAATTAAACGCCCATAGCATTTCGTCATGGTTTCATTACTCCACTCTTTTTTGTTCGGACTGTTGACACTCTTCTGCAGAGATCAGAATTTACAGCCTACAGCAGCAAAGCGCCCCTACACATCACCCTGTCACTAACATGTTTGACGGATGGCCAGATGAAAGTATGATGTTCTTATTATGGATTGCAATGTTTACAGCAGAAGTAACAGACTGTGTCTCAAAAAGTTCCATTAGTTAGTCAACAGAGCATTACATCTAAAGGACCGGAGGTTATTAAGACCTCTGATGTTTTCCTAACCCAGTTTCTTTTGCTTTCGGGCTATTTCACAATGCTGGAATAGTTCTATTAATGAAACGAGATCAACCGCATGACGGCAAATACTTCCCCCAGTAGTCGGTAGGTCTTTAATGAATAAAATGACGTAAAATGTGCAGTGTGTGCTTACTCAGGTCGCTTTGTCTTGTACTACATTTAGTTAAAGAGATCTGAAACAATTATGTGTGAGAAAGGGAAGAAATCAGAAGGGGCAAACAGCTTCGATATAATGCAATATGTTCTACCTTCAGACAGAACTTAGACAGACAGAATATAAAAGTGTAATAGGAAAACTCCCAGACTACCAACTAAACTTACTGTCAACAATGCCACTCCCTTAACCAAGGCCAAACCGAAAACGAACGGGAAAACACAAACATTGAAATCCTAGAATGGAAGCTGGAACTAGTCCAGTTAAGAAGACTGGAGTAATATTAAAGGACATAATCTGACCTTTAAATAATAGGAACGAGCAAGAGCAGTGGGCTTTTGGTCCTCTGGTAACACATCCTCCTCTTCCAGCTTTTTGCGAATGACTCCTACCACATCTTCATGGAAAGATTTCTGCATAGCAAATATAGACAAAGACGATAGTTCCACAAAGTCATATATAAAAAATAAATAAAATAAATGTAAGTATTTCTAAGGGACGTACAACATAAAACAACATTCACAGAAAAAGTGTTGATGTTTTATGATGTTTTTTTTTATTAAACACACACCAGTGTTGTGTAAAGGCCTTTATCAAACTTTTTGCCCACAGCACGGAAATCACAAATAGGCAGCTCATCATCTTCATCGTCTCCATCATCAAGGTCATCCAAAGTAGAACACTTTATCTAAAATACACAAAGGAAAAGTGATCGGGTGAATAAATGACACGTTCAACATATAAAACATTAGAGAGAAGCTTGTTTATATTCTTTTATCCATTTATTTATTATTATTATAATGAAATATATATATATATTAATATTAAAAAGCAACAACAGACACAGACACAGGCCGACATACACTATAGACAAAAGTATTGGGACACACCCTTTAATTACTAAGCTCAAGAGTTTCATTCAGTCTCATTGCCACAAGTGTATAAAATCAAGCACCTAGTCATGCAGTATGTCCATACACAAACATTAGTGAAAGAGTGGGTGGTTGACTGAGCTCACTGAACTCCAGCGCGGTTCTGTATGTAATAGATTGCCACCATTGCAACAATGTCTTCCATGTGTTGGTGTCCCAATACTTTTGTCCGCTCAGTGTATAAATATTTTATTGTCATTTGATTATTAATATTTAAACATTTTAAACCCACTGATACAATAATAACATTCTGCTTTATGAATCACCCCCTGGTCTGTGTTCTCACTGCCCTACATCTCAAGTGTGAGCTGGTTTTCACTGTCACAGATGGCTCAAATGTGGAGGTGAAATTCCATTGTACTGCTGTGAAATGACACCAAAAGCCACCAAACTACTCCACAAGATAACGCATAGGCAATGCAATCATATGTAAAGCTCAGCGTTCTAATTACCTGATTACCAGAGCAACACACCTCTGGACTTTTGAGAAATCTGAGCTTACCTCCTTGCAGGTAACAAGGTGCTGCGTTAGAGTGGAGCTGAGAAGGCAAGCAAGCACCTTCTCCACACCAGCCCTGAGCTCCAGCATAAGCAGCTCCCTCCAGCCTCCTGCAGACTCATTCTCCTGCACTACACCAGGTTCTGCTTGAATGCAGGGTTGACACGAGTACACCACACTCTCAGGCAAGCTGGACAGGATCTCATAAAGGTCATCTGTAGAGAGGCAATGGTGAGGTAATGGTTAAGCATGAAAATAATCTAAGCGGATAGATAAAGACTTTCCTCCCTAGTATTTTTCATCTAAAAATCACAGTAAAAAGGTTATTTAAAAAAAACAAAACAAAAAACCTCAGCATGAAAAATATTGCTTGCGAAATATGTGACGTGATACAGGAATAAATTCATCATTAATACGCACAGGCCAAATGTGGGTGGTGGAAAATTGAACAGGAACTATGGTCGATGAGTGCGAAACATTAATGTCTAGTTTCAATTTCTAAAGCTGGCAAAAGGTGAAAGACCTAAACATGACACTACTACCAAATGCTGATGTATATATGAGAGAGAGAGAGAGAGAGAGGCTTGTGAAATGTGGCCCTACCGCAGTCAAAGGAGGTCTCACACAAACGATGTGTGAAACCTGTTTCTAAAACAGCAGACACATACGCACATTTATTTCTTGCTTCAAAACCTTGGTTTCATTTGTCTACTGCGGGTTTGACTGCTGCTAATCATTTGTTGTTGTTGTGGTGTGTGCGCATGTGCGTGAGAATGTAAGAATTTGCAGTCTCAAACAGCAGGTTGCAATTTGGCCAGTAATTTGAAGTATTGTGGCTCCCTAATTAAGCATTCCATCATATACTCAGTTCCACAGAACACTGGACAGACATGTCTGACTCTCCGCCATCTGATTAAATGAACAATACTGGGCAACATTCCACATCTTGTCGCTATCACAAGTTTTTAAGTTTACACAAGACAAAAAAAACCTTCCTAACTTTCAATGGAAGTCAATGTAAGACGTTTTTATATTTCAAGTCAAAGAACAACTGGCAGTTTCATACTACTTCAAAAAGTGAAACATTTCGCATGGCTGCGCATGGCTGTCTTTGCGCATTTCTGCCATATACAACATTAGGTGTGTATATGAAGAGGGCACATAAAAAGGCTCTTAGAGGCTACTTCTTGACAGTATATCTTAAGATGAGAGATCGCTGACTGCTAGACATACCTCTACCACGTACATTTTGCCCAGTTGACAGACTGGGGGCACATAATTGGACTGAGAGAAGCAGGATGGTCGTTTCAATGAATTTTCATCTTTGAATGGCCATCTATGCCGCTCTGACCAAGTTCACCATCACCTTTGTTTGCAGTGATGTTGTGAAGGAGAAACTCCAACTGCTACAGACTGGAACTGCATATTCAAAACAGGTCTATATTCAAGGAGGTCAATGCTCGTTCACGCATTCCTGGGAATGTCTCCACCAGATTGCGACATTTCCTTGGCCTGCTGGGCCGCCAGATTTCTTGGCATCATTAGCATTAATGGAAACAGCTGGGACGCCAGCTTCAGTAGCCTATGAGTGTGCTGGATCTAGAGGTGCAGCTGGAAACAACTGCAGGCAAAGGTTCTGCAGGAAGACAACACCTAATCTTGTGTCCAGTATAGCGCGCTTTTATTTAGCGATGTAAACACAGCGTCGCTACTGTTGAGCTCAGAGGGTAGATTACACTATGCTGACATATGGATTTAATAAATCCTCATGAATAACTCATACTCCTAGTCTGTCTGTCTGTATCTCTCTCTCTCTCATTAGTATCCAGCATGTTCTCTATTAAAGCTATTGTGTCTGAGTTTTGTTCTGTTTGAGGCTAGAGTTCTTAAAACTACACTGGGATATTATTCAAAAAGTGAAAGATTTTTGCATGGCCATTTGTGTCATACACAACATTGTGTCTGTATATGAGGGTACTCTCTCTCTCTCACTCACACTTAACTAGAATTCTATTAAAATGTGCAGAAATGTGTTTGTACAGGATGTAAACTTATTCACACTTAGAACAACAATGCACGTCACCTGACCTGGGGTACCCAAACTTTTGCATACAACTGTATATGACTCTTTGCAGCGGCATACTCACCGGTCAGTCCCTCACACTTGGCATGGACCCAGTGGTTACATGTGGAACACTGCATCATTTGACTCTCGTAGTCGTTGTCCTCATAGCACTTGAAGCACATTGTACAGTAATTGCCTAGCAAAGCAAACACCAGGAATTCAAACACATTATTCAAATGCATGGATTCACACACTTTTCACTTCTGAACACGTTAAGAACTGGCAACCATATTTGTTTTCAACTTGCAGCTGAACTGATCTGTGAGAAGGGGGCAGGAGGCACTTGCAGCCTGTGCAGCATGTGCTTTTGATTATTTGATCTGGACACAGCTGTGTTTTACCAGTGTGTTATGTAGTACTGTATCTATTTTCACCTGACTAAGTAATGAGAGCTTGGTGCATTAAAAAAAAATATGTTGTGTTTACCGGCATAAACAAAAACAGAGCCACACAGCTGGCAAAACTGTGCTGTTCTCACAGTGGACATACACAGCATTAAAACCAACATCTCTTATAAGTGGATCAATACAGTGGTATGAAAACATTTGGGCACCCCTGATCATTTTCTTTTATAAATCATTGGCTGTTCGGATCAACAATTTCAGTTTAATATATCATATAGCAGACGAACAGTGATATTTCAAAAGTGAAATTAAGTTTATAGGATTTACAGAAAGTGTGCATTAATTATTTCAACGAAATTAGGCAGGTGCATAAATTTGGGCATCCTTGTCATTTTATTGATTTGAATACCTTTAGCACTAATTATTGGAAGACAAAATTTGTTTTGTAAGCTCATTGACCCTTGACCTACATACACAGGTGAATCCAATTATGAGAAGGAGGATAAGGCAGCCAATTGCAAGTTTTTCTCCTCTTTGCATCTTCTCTGAAGAGTGGCAACACGGGAGCCTCAAAACAACTCACAAATGACCTGGAAACAAAGACTGTTCAACATCATGGTTCAGGGGAAGGATACAAAAAGCTATCTCAGGTACTGGGAGTCTTGTTAAAGTTGAGGGTTGCATGGATTCCAGTCAATATCAACAGATTCTTGAGAACAGTGTTCAAGAATCAGTGACAAAGTCGCGCTGGGGCTGGATACCTCAACAAGACAACGTCCCTAAACACTGCTCAAAATCTACTAAGGCATTTATGCAGAGGAACAAGTACAACGTTCTGGAATGGCCATCTCAGTCCCCAGACCTGAAAATTATTGACAATCTGTGGTGTGATTTAAAGCAGGCTGTCCATGCTCAGAAACCATCAAACCTGACTGAACTGGAGATGTTTTGTAAAGGAGAATGGTCCAAAATACCTTCAACCAGAATCCAGACTCCCACTGGAAGCTATAGGAAGTGTTTAAAGGCTGTTATTTCTGCAAAAGGAGGATCTACTAAATATTGATGGAATTTTTCTGTTGGGGTGCCCAAATTTATGCACCTGCCTAATTTTGTTGAAATAATTATTGCACACTTTCTGTAAATCATATAAACTTCATTTCACTTCTCAAATATCACTGTGTTCGTGTGCTATATGATATATTTAACTGAAATTGTTGATCCGAACAACCAATGATAAAGATAAAGTAAAATTATCAAAATGATCAGGGGTGCCCAAACCTTTTCATATGTATAGTACAACTTGCTGAAAATACAGACTAGATTTCCAGCACAGACATCTGCTAACAGAACGTGCGTGTGTGTGAGTGTGTGTTTATATATTGCAGTTAGTGAGTCAGGATGAGTACGAACTGACTAAGCTTGAAAAACCTATACCCAGAAAACACATTCCCAGTAAGTGGTTACTTACAAATGAAGTTTGTTAGAAATGATGACTCAGGACTTCAGACTCACAAACCTTTACGTGCTCTGCTCAATTCAAAGACTCTGGATTTTAGAGTCCATTTTGTGTTGAGAAACCATGTGTTGTTTTATCTTTAAGATTAAAGATAAATTATTAAACAATACAGGCTCATAATGACAGGAAATCATCATCTGCTGCAACAATGTGCTCCCTTTCTTGTGTCCAGGGGTTATCACAGAAGAACAGTACAGTCTGACCAGCCTTCAGGAATAACATCTGGTCATAAATATGAAAACATGACATGGCTGAACAGAAAAAACATGCATCTCGGCCTGATACGAAGCATTGCTGCTGCAGCCCATGAGGCTGAAGAAAAACAACAACAAAAAAAAATAATGTTGAAAGCTTAAAGCAATGGAAATCTGTCACAATCTGGCCACAATAAGCTCCCTTATTTCTTTTCCAATACGTGGTTCGGTATTCTCTGTCTTAATGGTATCAGGTAAGAATTCCACCAGTCAATGGATTCTGAAGTCACATTTTAGCTTGAACTTGCTTGAATTTCCAAGTCCCGAACAGAGAACAGGGATCGTTTGCAAAGATTTGGACCTAAGCATTCCTGCAGGTAGGAGTGTCAGTGCTGTGTTCTGCACGGTCAAAAGCACCCAGTCAGTGGAAGAGGGGGCTAAACCAGACAGAAATTTATCAGCGACCAGTGTGTTATTCTTACCTGATCGGACTGATGCTCTAATGAAGGCAAAGGGACACAACCAAGTATTAGAGAATTAAAAAAATAATAACGTTAAAAAGTCTGTGTTTATTACAAACCAGAGAACAGCCCCACCAGTTTGTACAGAAGTACCTGTAGTTACTGAGTAATACACCTTGGAGTGTGAAAGGGTTAAAGTAGAAGTGAAGCACTCAGCAGTCTTCTGATGGTGAACTTTAATAAAAAACATTTCACTTTATCCCTCCTGACCTCACTGCATGAACATCTTTGGTCTTTCGTTTCCTCAAGCAGAGGTAAATTTAGAATTTTTGCTTGCACTGCAAAAGCACATATTAAAAAGATCTCTCAACTCTCTTTCAGAACCTCTGTTAGCCAAGCTTCTTTAAATAGTCTCCATTTTCAAGCTCAATCGGAGCACTCATTTCTCTAAATCTGGTATGTAAACAATAATGTAGATCTAATTTGTAATAAGATGTAAAACTCTTATTTACAAAATGACAGTTTTTAATTAAAGCTGAAGAAAATCGGTTCAAGTAAGAGGTACCGTAACGAATGCAATGTATGCATTCCTTAAAACTGCAACACTTTAGACTTTAGTGTCACAAACCAGTGGTCTGGTCTGTTTTTTTTTCTTCCTGTAAATAAATGTCTATTTTGTCAATCAACCCACACATTCGTAGTTCCCCCTAGGACTAGCAATGCTCCAGACACTAGGAGGGTACGGATGTAGGGTCCGCAGCTCTGCCTCGGCCAGCTCACACACGCATGTGCCGGCCAACGACAACACGGATGTTAAACCTCAGCCTTCGACAACACAGATGTCAAACCTCGGACTCTGGTCTGGTCTTAACGGCTGAGATGGTCAAAAAGAGATCTCATGTCTTCATAAGAAAAATGTTTTATGTCTGAGGCTGGGCTTCAAACCCACTTCCAAAAACCCAGTAACTCATAAATTCACTGCCAAAGAGACAACTACACATTTGGCAGTATTGTCAAGCTAAATCCAACCAGATTCTGAACTGAACAAAACATGTGCTTAAAGAAACTACGTGCAAAAACAGGAAAGAAAGAAGAACTAGTCTGAGCAGATGTACCACTGGACAGATTCCAAAACTCGCCCTGGGCTGTTACGCAAACTGGAATCATTCAACACATAACTGGTGTTTGATTCATCTTTCAATTGATTCAAACAAGACCACACACTCAATCGTCCATTTCATTCTTTTCTGCATATGCTTATGGAATGGAAAAGTCAAATTTCGGACCACAGAAACACTTCTTCCGAAAGATATTAAACAATAATATTTCCTGCTTTTTGTTGGAGTCTTTACAGTCCAAAAAGAATTGGATGGAGAACCATCATTGCAGGCAACACAGTTTACTGCTCCACAGCTAAAAGGCTTTAAACCTCTCTAGCCCACATCTGTCCTTAGGCACAGTGGCAATAGGTTCATGTTTATCTGCTCCAGAGAGTCCTATTCTTTTGGCAGTACTTCTCTAAAGGCACTAAACAACCTGTGTGTGCGCGCCCATTTGCACGTTTTTGTCAGCAATGGGTGCATTTTAAAGTAGCTGAATGCTATCATTCATTAAAAGGGGTGTCCATAAACACGTGCCTACAATTCGTGAGTTCTTGTCTTACCCTTGTCATATAGCCTTGTGCAATCAGGGCAGAGGCCTTTATCTTGGTCCCACTCTGTATCCCAGCTCTTTCCTGGGGTCACTCCGCAGCTTTTGCACCGGATGCAGGTCATGCATACCTTCGACAACACAGATGACAAACCTAGTTAATGCTTTGTACCTTTACCAACTGGCAAAATTAGGGACTTGTATATGGCGTTAGTAAGTGAGTAAAGCCAGGACCATGAGGCTCTTTAGATCTAAAAACACACCACCCTTCTATCTAGCCACTACTCATTTTAATTAAATGTACTTATTATGTATTTACTAAATTATTTATTAACAGTCACATTTCATTAATACTTTAATAAATACATAACTAGCCATGAGCCAGCAATACTCACCCAGGACCTCTTACGCTTGTTTGGTTTGGGGTAGTTGGGGCCTAGACAGGCAGGGTGATAACAATTTTGACATCGTTCACACTCCAGCAGAGGCTATAAAAAGTAAGAAACGAACAAATAAATAAGCAAAAAAAGAAAGTAAATATGAATAAATATAATACACAATAAACAATACAAAGTACAAAAATAAAAGTAGATCGCACATTAAAAGAGTTTACATTTAGAGTGATGGCAATGAAATTTTCTTGCATACAGTAACTTGGAATATTCAGTATTGAAGGAAATCAGTCCCACCTTTAAGGGTTTGTTCTTGCGACCACACACACGGCAAAATCTGCAACGGCGACAGCACCAATTTTCCTTATTCTCCTCCAGGGGACGCTCTGATGGCTCCAAGCAAAAGGGATGGAATGGCTCACAGCACACTTGGCAGTACAGCATCTGAAACAGACATTTTTTTGTCTTACACCATCGAAACTAAAACACAACATGTTTCAAAACAGCTAACCCTATGACCTCATTCAGACAAGTTTTTTATAGGTCATGGATTACACAATAAAACCCCTTGGAAGATCTTTTTTGTTCATCAGTATTATTACCACAACGTAAAGTTCCCAGTGCTTACTGTTCTAGGTTGATCTTTAATAAATTAGTACAACAACCTTGTCCTGTCCATTTTTAATAAATACAATGGCTGCTGCAACAAAAACCAATGTATACACATCATACAAAAGTATTGGGACACCTGCTCATTCACTGGATCTTCCAAAATCCAGGGTATTAGAAGAAGGAAAAAAGCTTACCCTGCATTTGTCAAAATGACTGTTTTTATTGTCCAGGAAAGACATTCTACCAGATCTTAGAGCATTGCTGTGAGGATTTGATTGCATTTAGCAACATAAGCATCAGTGAGGTCAGGATGTTGGATGCTCACCACCCCACCTCACCCCCAACTCCACACCTCATTCCAAAAGTATTGGAGGGAGCACCAACCATCATTCCAGAGAACACAGTTCCACTGCTCCACAGCTCAATTCTGGGGCTTTATTCCCCTCTAGCCCATGTCAGGCATTAGGGCAAAGTAACAATAGGTTTATGTTTATCTGCTCCAGAGAGTCCTATTCTATTGGCAGTACTTCTCTACAGGGATTAGACAAGCTGTATATGTGCACATTTGCATCAGTAATGAGAACAACTTAAAGTAGCAGAATGCATTCATGAGACGGCGTGTCCACAAACATTTGGACAGGTGAACGTGCTGAAAAGCATGGTAAAAAAGATTGCAGGAATGCTAAAAGTAATGCTAAAATGGAATAATTTGAACCATGCTGTGAGACACTCCCTGTACTGTACAAAGCTAAAAACCACACAGAGCTTCCACTGACTTCATAGTGAGTGATGTGTGAGTAATATAATAAGAACTGACACATATTAAACAGACAGCATTCATCACAATATTAAAAGCAGAAACATGACCTAATAAGGAGCCCTTAAGTCTGCAAAGAGAAGTACAAGTTAGTGTCAGGATGATCTCAGTTCGTACCTCATGCTGCCCCCTGCTAGCACACAGCAGACAAACGCTCTGTCGAATGAGAGGCACAGACGTGAGGATGCTCATGCCACCAGTTGACCACACACTCTGGACATTACAATCCTCCTGTAGAGAAAAGACAAATGAAACTAATCAGAATCAGAAAAAAACAGACAGTAAATGACAGGGAATATCTAAAACATACACTACCCTGACTACAAACGAAAATACAATATGATCATGTTAATTAAAAGGGAGTACACTCTTATGTATTCAAGTAAAGCATTTAGCTTCCCAATGGGGGTCAATCGATCTGTTGAGGATATGTCTCCCATTATCTGAATTTCTGGATTCTTTTTCCATACAATTTTAGAGTTTTATAATTTAAAAATACTAATAAAACTAAAAGTAGGCTGACAATTTTATACCTTAAATGAAACCTTTATTTTATATTGCAGATTTTACTGCATATTGCTGCGGTCATGCAAAAAAAAACATAGATCTCAATTTTTGCTGTTATTATAATATAAAGTGAATCTGGTGGTTGTTCTTCACATTGGATCAGAAATCTGTGAGGAAAGAACCAATGGAAATGCTTTAAAATAACTTGGAAAAAAATCATTTTACATTGACTTCCATTGAGAGTTTTCTCTTTCTCCGGTAAAGTTGACATTTTGAAGCTCTTTGTACAACAATGATGATATATTACCCAAGAGAAGCTACTACAGATATACCGGAAAATCTTTTTTATGCTTAAATGAAGCTAACTGTTCATACGTTTAATATAATGGTCACTAAATTACCCATCTATAACCATGAACAGGAAATCAGGCTTTTCTGTGCACTTTCTTTTTTAACCAGTAGTGTGACAATGTGTATTGTGAGTAGGTGCTGCCACCATGTGGTATAACCACAGCTACAAATTAAAATGCCTCTTTCATTTCCACACATTTAAAGCAAGTATAGCAATTAAATAATATAATGTGAAAATGTTTACTGACAGCAAAGAGTTCAGTAACCAGCAAGCAGTAATTTTCCCTGGCTTACCTTAAAGTCTACATGGATCTTGTATGTGGGCTCTGAAGGCTCATTCGCTCTCTGGGCAAAGCCATTAGCCAAGGCCGCCAGGACGCTGGGTGGGGTTTGCTCTTGAGGGCTCTGAGAAAAAAGGAAGGTTTAACAGGTTAATGGGTCACTCTGCTTTACCAGCGCCTGGTGTCTGAGAGACACACTGACGATTCTGTTACCTTCTCGGTTTTCCGTCTGATGGCTGGAACCCTGTTCAATCCTGACCTGCGATGCCGCGTTCCTTCATCAAGATCATCACCAACAAAGTCATCTAGTGATACGAAGTCTGCAATTTGGAAAGAAGGAATAAAAAAACGAAACCAATAAGGTTTCACTAACCAACGCCCCCAGCCAGCGCATGGATTTGTTCATTTCCATCACAAGCTCACCTAATTTAACATCATTAAGCACCGATTTACCAAACCACACACACACACACACACACACACACACACACACACACACACACACACACACACACACACACACACATACACACATACACACCTGTAAACACCAAGTGCTATGCCACCCAGCCTTTAAAACGGACACCTGACCTCAAAAAAGCATAAACAAGGTTTCCGACACCCCAGTAGTTGTATTCACCTGTGTTGCGTGGACCAGGCACCCTCCTGCGAGCCGGTGATGTGGACTGGGGCATTCCAATGCTGTCGAGGTCAGAGTCGTAGTCCAGCAGGTCACAGTAAGAGCGCGGTTTAACGTGTCGCCTGGGCTGCTTCCGTAAAGATGGGCTCTGGCTGTCACCTACAGACGTAGGTGTGGGCGAGGAGCGCCCTGCCCCCTCTGTCCCCTCACCCTCCTCGTTGCTGGAATGGCCAGCACTAATCGATGAGCGCCGCCTCTTCATGTGCCCTAAAATAATAATAATAATTAAAAAATTCAGAGGCTAGAAAAAAAAAAAACAGACCCTAAACATCCCACAAGTGCCCCAGAATGTCTGTGCAGTCAGAGAAATGGCTTACAGACTTCACAGCAAGGTAAGCACTTACCTTTGTAAAGTTTCCCACTTAGTCTCATGGCCTTCCTTTCTTCGATCTGATCACACCTTTTGAACCTAAGAAAAGAAAGGGAACGGTAATTTAACTTACTTTACTAGTGAAGGTGTTCCGAGTGATGTTCATGTCATAGTCATGTGCCAAGGAAAAAAAAACAACTTAACTTTCAATGGTAGTCAATACAAAAATATGCTACTCTACAGTCCATTCATCATAAAATTCTGACAACTGTCAGATTATTTTACATTTTACTTTATTTATATATTAGATTCATACATATTACAATATATCATGTTTTACTATTATTTATATATTACATTATGTCAAGAAATGAAAATGCCAAAACTGTACACACACTGTTTATGTATTGATAGTCTTTTCCAACCTAGCTGAAATGATCCTTGTAGGACTACTGATTGCAAACTCTCCTGTGAATCTGATTACAGGCGTGCAGCGTTCAATGCTGCATGAATTTTATATCTTGTAGTGTTTCTAACTATAAACCTCTAGCAAGCCACTTACAGTTAAATTCATAAATAAATAAATAGACTCAAACGCTACAGCTTTCAGAAGCTTTGTCAGTGTGTGACAGATGCTGTGTGCAGGCAGAGCAGCTTGCTGCGCAGGGCAGATGTAAAGACAGTAAAAAGTGCATTGCACGTGATGCGGTGTGTTGTAGAAGCCTTTGGATTAAAAATGAGCTTCTCTTCCTTTTCTTTAAGTGCAGTCCACTTGTAATGTGTTAATTTTAACAAAAAACAAGAGCATGTAATTTCTGTTACTGCAAAGGCACTATTTACTTTGCCCCACTTTTGGCTCATTTATTTGATCATTTTGATGAAATGTCCACATTCTTGCTCCAGCTGGAAAAGGCTGAACACCAGAACACCACTGCACACCAACAGCCCCGTGAGTGGCAGGATTTTCACAACGAACAAAATACTGTGGGTACATCATATGGCGTATGAATTATTTAAAGTACACACTTACCAAGCACTTTATTAGGAACACCTGTACATTTACTCATTCGTGCTCAATTACCTCATTAGCCAATCGTTTGGCAGCAGTGTAACCCATAAAATCATGCGGATACAGATCAGCAGTTTCAGGTAATATTTACATCAATCATCAGAATTAGGGAAGAAAAAAAAAAATATATATATATATAAGCTCAGCAAAGAGTGCTCAGACTATTCGAGCTGACAGAAAGGCTGCAGTAACTGCAGATAACCACTCTGCACCACTGCAGTGAGCAGAACAGCAGCTCAGAATACACAACATGTCTAGCTTTGAGGCTGATAGGCTGCAACAGAAGACCATCTTGGGATCCATGCAGCGTTTCTATTAAAATGCTTAGTATTATTGCCAATTGGTTTTTACCAGCCAGGGATCATTTCAGGACTGAATGGGTGTGTCAGCTTACCCAGAGTGTAATGTACACTGTATATTATTGTATGTAATAACATATTGCTCAAACACATTCAGAAAGTACTTACACGCAGCACTGTCGTTTGGTGTTGGGCCCACCGAACTTGGGCTTGTCCAAGCAGTTCATGCACTTGCCGCAGTCCTCTTCATGAAGACAGCCCTTACACTCGCCACACCTTCGAGAGCGGAGCCCAAACATACCAACTCTACTCACTCTGCGAAACTTAGGTGTTCTTTGGAGAACGGGGCTGTCCGGGTCAGAGTGTGACTCAATATCTGGAAATGTACATAAAATATAGAGTACGTTTGGAAAATGTATGCATGATAAATTGCATGCATGCATAAGATCGTGTGTATGGAGCATCTACTGTAGATCATAAGCTGCAGCATGCATGCATTCTCTATACATGAGCTGCTTTTGTGTGCTGTTACCTTTATCAGCAGGTAAGGGGGAGATGCCTGATCTTTCATGCAGGGGGAGGGCACTGAGTCTGGGGATGTCATCAGGGATCATGGCTCGGGGCTGCCCCAAAACCACAGCTGCAGCTCTACAAACATGCTTGATGCGTGGCCCACCTCTGCCTTCTCCTTCAGGAGGCTAGAAAAGTCAAGAACATTCACAAATGCATGGCATAAGTGCTTATAGTACTACATATGTATCAGGAAGACTCAGGAAGAACCAACAGGTTTAGTACAAGCTGGGTACCATCACAAAGGGACCGAATGCCAAAGGACCGCAGGGCGGCAGGTTAAGTGGTCTCTGACCACTAAGCATGGTTATTGTGCTCTTTGATCACGCCACTTCATCATAAGGCGCTCCACCCTTTCCCCTTCCCTGAAGGCATGGTTGTAAATGTTCTCAGAATATTGTTTCCTCTTTCTGATCAAAGTTCACTGCAAGATATTTGCTGCTCCAAATAAAAAATGATAGCACTGGTATATCAATTTAGACATTCGCGAGGTTTGACAATATTCAAGGCAGCGCTAAACATACAGGACAATGTCTTGCGTCAGAGAATTTTGCTGCACGTCTAAGCGTAGTCCACTAGTCATCAATTCTTAAGCACAGGTTCTCAATCGCTACGCTTGTACTATTAGCCTGAGCGCTCAGTGTGTGCAATGACTGTATGAATGATACACACACAATATGTCCAAATGTTTGTAGACACCCATTTCTACTGAATTCAGGTGGCACCCATTGCTGACACAGGCACAGCACATTCACACATTGTCTAGTCCCTGAGTAGAGTAGTTTTGCCAATAGAATACCTGAACCTACTGACACCATGTCTACTGCCAGGCAAGGGCTAGAGGGGTATAAAGCCCCCAGCAGTGAGCTGTGGCGCGGTGGAGCTGTGTTTTCTGGAATGATGGAGCACCAGATTAGTTGGGGAAATTGGGGACGAGGTGGGGTGGTGTTCCTTCAATATCCTAACTCCGCTCATTAATGCTAATCACAGAATGTAAAATTGTATGATACTATACAACTCAATAATACTCACAGATGGATACAAATCACTCTGTATCGCTGGGTGACGTGTGTTCTACAAGCGCTGTCAAATTAAACACTGCACAGAATTTCCTATAGATAATTAGATTAAATGTCAAGGCTACACCGGCTGATAACCCCAGGTAGAGCAATCCAAAAAAGCAGCAGAATCCAGTGTCAGCTGTTGCAGTGATGACTCTGTGCAGTGCAGCAGCATCGGGGAAACAAGCTCGTTTTAGTGGTACAAACAGGCTTGAAACCTCAGAGAAGGTAAATAAAAATAAATTAAAAAAAGAAAAGACTCTCACCGATAAATGGCAGAGCCTAACAGCTCTTAGACTTAGTCTGCAACTTCAGTTCACAGGCATTTTAGAATTAAAAAAAAGATATAAGAACACAACCAATCCCTCTGTTTTACCTTTTTTTAAAGGAGAAGACATAACCAAATAATACATAATCGCTGCAGTCATGCAAAACCCTTGTATCTACATCTTTGCTGTTTTTTAACTATTTAAAACTGGCACTTGATATTTATATAATTTTCTGAATTTTATGGATGGACCAATAGAAATGTTCCAAAGTGGCTTGGAATACAGTCTTTTTACATTGTCTGATAAAAAGGCCTTTGGCCCCTTGGAAATAGCAACAACATGTCACTCATATAACTTCCTGTGTGTTGCAGGTTATATGTGTTAATTATAGGCAGAAAAAAAAACACCAAAGGCATTACCTGTTCTGAAGAGGCATCAGTCTTGTCAGTCTGATCAGTCCTGGTGGGGCTCGCATTCTGAAGGCACTCTTTTGGTTTTCTCCTCTCCCTCTTCGTAGCTGTAATTCCACCTTCTTTCAGGAGCTGTAAAGCCAAAGCATTAGCACAAAAACATAAATCAGTCCCACAGACCTTCAGGTATTGCATTTCAATGACGCTTCTCAGGTCTAAAATGACTGGACTAAACATTAGAAGAAATGCCCCCCCTCCAAAAAAAAAAAAAACCCAAACAAAAACAAAACAAAAACAGATTTATATACTCTAAAACTGCCATTACATTACTACCAGCCATGCCCTTCTTTCTGTACAGTTTTAGACTGAGAGACAGTGGCCCACTTGTTTGTGTACATCATCTAGAGCTAGACCATCAATTAGTCCTGAAGAGCTAGTGCACAGCAGGGTTTGACCATTCCCTCCCTTGTTTACAAAAACACTTCATCTGTTGCTATTTATATATAAAATGAAGCTACTATATATATATATATATATATATATATATATATATATATATATATATATATATATATATATATATATATATTTATAATATTTTATATATTATAAAATTATATTTTATATATTATATTTTATAATTTTTATATATATATATAATTTATTTATTTCAGTGTATTTGCAATACAACACTGGTATACTGAGTGGCATACAACCTCCATCACTACATCACTGTACCTACATACCCTCTTACCAGCACCACACATAACTTGTCAGTTATAATTACATAATTGGTTAGCTTGGACATTACAACACACAGACTACAGTCAGTAATTCTATACCTATAGGATGCATCTGCACCTGTAGGCAGACCTCATATGGCTTCTTTGTCAAAGTGAACTAAACATCTAAAGACTCTCAACAAATTTTGTTCCAGTGTGAATCTTAAATGTGTTGCTTGTTTTATGTTAATCTGTCCACATACCAGCAAAGTAACACACAAGTTGTATAATTACCCCAAGTCTTACCCCTGATGACTTGAGCTGTTTCTGCTGATCTATCTTGATGAGCTGAACCTTGGCTTTCTTGAGGAGGTTGAGCATATGCTTGTTGGCGCCTGTGAGACGGGGGCGCTGTGTGGCACCTCTCTCCTCCGAGCCAACACAGTCACCACTGGTCTTCTTATCAAGCTTTTTTTCTAATTTCCGATCTTCCCCCCGAAGCATTTTCTCGATATCTAATGTGTGGAGAAGAAAACGTTTTTTATAATTACATGTGGATAACAGCAGTGTAATAGTCCACAAAATTCACAATTCCTTTTCACATGATTCAGTGGTATTTAGATTTTTTTAACCATAACATTAGCACCAAAGCAAAAAAAAACAAAAAACAAAACAACATTGATTATAGTCATCTACAGTGGCATCTGACAAAATGTGGGTCAGTTCTTGAAGGGAGGGAAAATGGGCTCGCGTAAGAATCTGAGCCACTGTGACATGGACCAAATTGTGCTGACTAGACGACTGAGTCAGAGCATCTCCTAAACATCAGGCAGGTCTTGTTGGGTCAGCATCTACCAAAAGCGGTTTAAGAAAGGACAACCAGTAAACCAGCAAAAGGGTCATGAGCACCTAAGGCTCACAGATGTGATTCCTGGAGGGCCCACCTCACAACTTAGAGGACAACAGGATCTGCTGCTAACATCTTGGTTCCAGATACCACAGGACACCTTCAGAGGCCTTGTGGAGTCCATGCCTTGAATACTCAGATCTGTTGGGGCAGCACTACTTGATTTTAGGTAGGTGGTGCTAATGTTATGGATGATTGGTGTGCACAATACACTTTGAGACTTCAGAATGGTACACTGATCTGAATTACTAGACACAAACTAATATGTTAGCCCAAAGCTAACACATACGGCAAGAGCTAAAACACTAGCCGCGACACAACAGTTCAGTCCAACATTTTCACAGACATGGCAGTGCAGTCTATGTTGTAAAGAGAATACAAATCCAGTCTATGTGCTGCTCAGTATGAAGTGTCATCCATCAGAAATTCACAAATGAAAGGTTCATGTGTTCCTATATTACAGAAAATAACATGACAATATTTCATTACCTCAGTGTTACAGGCAGGGATACTGCTAATGATAATGTTTACTAAGCAAACCTGATCAAAACTGATCAACACAATCGTCATGCAAAACTCGGCAAATCCACACAGACACACTTCATTGGCTAATCCACCTTAAGTTAGCGAATTAAAGAAGCTGTATGCAATCTTAATACACTTTCTGTAAAATTCAGCATATGTTTCCTCCAGGTTCACTAGCCTTCCAGTGTGTTTTTTGAACTTGGTGGTGGTTGTACTCAGCACTGGCTGAGACAGATAAACACTTTTCCAGCCAATCAGCAGCAGGAGATATGAAGGGAGATATGGATTTGTTTTGCTGTTGAGATCAAAGATCAATTTGATATTCATCATATCAAAATATCAGTTTCCAGAATCACAGACTGTGCCTTTAAAGTAAAACCTCTAGCTTTAACTTGATATATGAAACATCACAAATACCCTGTCGTTCACATAGAGCTACACCCTTCCATATAGCAACATTGTGTAGCACCTTAAAACAACAGCTTCAAAATCATGTTGATGGTCCACTGACTTGCATTAGGGAGAACAACGCTTCTATCCTTACTATGCCAGGCTCAGCAACGCTCCCGTGCACTGCATAACGCTGTGCAACCAGAGTCATATTTATGTAAAATCCTGTAGTATTGCTCCACCATCTCCGTCCACATGCTTCTTTCACTTTCAGTGACGGTTCTGTATCTCTCAGCTTGTCCACAAAGGCATAAAGCATGTCCTTTACGGGTGGCTCAACGTGCAAATTACACTTTCCCATTGTAGGGGTGCCCACGAGCAAGAAATACCAGCTCTCGCATGACACTGAAGCAAAAACGGATCAGTGGTTACTTTTAATGATCCTGCTTTCAGGCTAAATCACAGGGGACAGATTGTACTACTCAGACTGGGTACGTTTAACATGGGGACGTGGGGTATTGTACATATTATCAGTGTATAAGAATCTCTGTGATTTCAGTCCTGCCAAAAAACTGTCCTGTCAGTCATTTTCCTGGCTGTATGCTCCCACGTCACTAAAGCATCCAGCACCTTTCATCTGCTATAAAAACAAAGCATGGAAAGAACCAAACTGCCATGTCTGTAAATGTCCAGTTATATCGTGTTAGGAGACACTCCTAGCCTAGTGATTTAAGAGTATGTGGGTGAGCAGCACTGCAATAGGATTTTATTTACTGGCATATACTTTTATAACTCCAGGCTGTAGTCCATCTGTTTCTCTGCATACTCTGTTAGCATCGTTTCACCCTGTTCTTTAATGGGCACGACCACCACAGGACTGACCACCACAGAGCAGGTTTTATTTGGGAGGTGGTCATTCTCAGCACTGCAGTGACACTGAAATAGTGGTGGTGTGTTCAAAGTGTGTGTCGGGCTGGTACGAGTGGATCAGACACAACAGTGCTGCTGGAGTGTTTAAACACCTCAGGGTCACTGCTGGACTGAGAACAGGCCACCAACCAGAAATATCCAGCGTCCTGTGACCACTGATGAAGGACTAGACGATGACCAAGACAAACTGTGCAGCAACAGATGAGCTTCTGTCTCTGACTTTAAAACTACAAGGTGGACCAACTGGGTAGAAGTGTAATAACAGTGGACAGTAAGTGGACAGACATGGTGTTTAAAAACTCCAGCAGCACTGCTGTGTCTAATCCACTTGTATCAGCGCTACACACAGTACTAACACACCACCAACCAAATAACAGCTGCTCCGTGGTGGTCCTGTGGGATCCTGACCATTGAAGAACAGGGTGAAAGCACTGTAATAAAGTATGCAGAGAAACAGATGGACTACAGTCTGGAATTACAGAACTACACAGAGCTACATAGGTCACACACCTATATGGTCAGTGGAAGTTGATATAATGGACAATGAGCTGATATTAATATTAAGGCTGATCAGTGCAGGCTACTACCATCATCGCTCTTCCAATGAGATGCAGCTGAAGATACAGGAAAATAAAGAATGAGAAGCTGAATAGAAGAGCAAACGTGTATCTGAGAAGCTTACCCATGCATTTGTTGGGAAGAGAAATGTCTGTGTGGATGGAGAACTCATCTGGCATCTCCTCCCCCTGCTCCTCCTGTTGCTGTGCCAGTAGCTTGGAGCTGAGAGCGTGCATGCAGATGGACACTTTTCGAACAACTCCAGGGGTGTCCAGATCCTCGATCTTCAGTTTAGCTTTCTCCCTCTCAATGTCAGAAAGAGACTGAATCAAGTCGGCGTCCTCCTCCAGCTCTCCCGTTTGCACTTCAGTAGGATGTGATTCCTTCCCCGTTTCTCCCGTTGCGACCTTTTTCTGACTCTTACTAGTAAGGCCAAAGCTTAGTTTATCCGTCAGTTTCTTATCCAGCTTCGGGTTTGACGGCTGCTTCTTAACACTCTTTTTCTTCTTCTGAGAAGAATCGATCAATGAATCGAATGAGAAATCTTTGGCAGACAGCAAGGCCTCATACTCCTTTTCAATGTCCTGGTTGAAGTTGTACACCTCACCTCCCACAGGCTCCAACACCTGCCAGTTGAAACTGGGGTCTCGGAGAAGTGACGGTCTCTTGCCAGGGAACGTTTCTCCACCTAAGCTCTCTACGTCTAGAGAATCTACTGGCTCTGCCTTGGATTCTTCAGCAGAAGACAAATCCAGATCCAGCTGAGCTTCAGGCAGGAGGAGATCTTCCTCATCCTGTGGCTGAGGGGACTCTGCCTCACTTCTCTCACCACTCTCTCGTTTCTTTGCCTTCTGCAGCCCTCCCAGCAGGTGGCCTTTCTTCTGCCTCCGTGGCAGATCAGACATGTCCGAGTCATCCATGAACCTCTTCGGCGTTTTGATCACTCGTGAGGAACGGGCACTAACTACAGGCATTATGAAATGCTTGATGTTTTTAACAAATTTGGTTTTACCTGGCTGAACATCAGCAGGATCAAGATCTGCCTTTTCATTCACAGGTTCCTTCTCTTCTTCATCAGCATTAGGCACCTCAGGGTCCTTTTCCGCTTGCCGGGCGGAATCCTCCTCCTCTTCCTCCTCCTCATTTCTTATGCTTTCAAGAGACTGAGGAAGACTCTGGGAAACCTGTTGCTTTTTGTACTTTGTCTTCAGAATGCCAACCAGTTTTGGTCCTGCTGGCTCAGAGGCACCTGTTGGTGAGCAAGCTTCGCCCCCTGTTCTGCTTTCAGTTACGGGTTTTAGTGGCAGCTTTTGTTTGCGAGGTCTAAACCTCTGTCCTATCAAGGCTCTGCGCCTCTTTCTGATTTGCTTGAATGGTTTCTTGACCGGACGAGGAGGCGGTGCTTCTTCTGTGACTGGAGGCTCCAAAACCAAAACTTCAGCTTCCTTCGTCAATAGTGTGTCCTCTGGCTTGACGTCCGGCTGCGTTTCTGCTACAGGATGAGGTTGAGGGTGAAGTGCGGCACTATCAGTGATCGTGGGTTCAGTAGCTTCAGCCAAAGGTGCTTCACAAGACAGATGACCCTCTGGAGCAGGTAATGCCTGTGGTGGTTTTCTTGAAAACGATCTCCTGATTTTTGAGAGACCAGCCAGACCAGAGTACTTCCTTGGTTTCGTTTGGTCACACGACTTTGGCAGTCCCTCTGCTGTAGGTTCGGATTCAGCGACTTCAGTGGTTTCTGGTTCAGCAGTCATTTCAGGATCAGGATTCACATCAGAAGCAGACGCTTTGGGTTTTTGCTTACGTACTGACCAAGGTTTATGCTTACGCTTCTTCTTAGCTGTGATTTGGCTCAGTTTGGGCTTAAACTTAGGCTTCACTTTGGGTGTTGGAAGGGCAGTAGTTTCCACCTGGTTCTCCGGTGCTTCTGCCGAAGAATGACTCTCATCAGCTTCAGCAGAGGGCTCTTTAATGTCAGGCGTAGCTGTGACCTCCTGGATTGAAGATGGTTGCTTTAAATGGTTGTGTTTTCTCGGTGAGGTTACAACTTTTACCTGATTTGGAGAAATTATATCTGCACTAATTACGTCCGAATCAGTCTGCGCAGTCTGCTTAGGATCTGACCCAACGTCAAGCTCCTCTTCAATTTTTCTAGGGGTCTCCCCATCTTCCTCAGCGCCGTCTGCATTTTGTAGGGTTTTGGGAATGTCCTGAACAGTGGGTTTCTCACTTTCTGCTGGCGGTGGAGTGTCCTGAATATCTGAAGTTTCCGCAGCATCAGATGCACATTTTGGCTCTGTGGAAACATGTACCCCCTCTGCACATTCAGAGGGAAGGTCTGTCTCTTTGCTAAGGCTCTCTGGTGCTTTGCTTAGATTTTCCTGGGTTTGTGGGTTTATTGTCTTGCTTTTGCACTTTACCAGCGTTAGGGTCCAAATAAATTTACTGCGTTTCTTCCGTGACCTGGCTTTCGGGTTCCGTATTCTCGTCAGTTTTAATCCCGGGATTCCCACAAACTCTTTCTCTATGGACTGCATCTCTGTAGAGTCACCTGCTGGCTGCTCAGACAAAAGATTGTGGTTCTCTCTAACCTTTTCTGAGACTTTATCTTTGCGGTGTCTTTTCTTTTTTTTCCCCTTTTTCTTCTTGAAAGGTGGTATAGACTCCCCAATTGTTGACACTTCTAATAACGACTCTGCCAACTTCCCTTCAGTGGTTTTATCTCCCACTTCTTGAGCATGAGTAGATTCTGTTCGGTGGCGTCTCCGAATCACAAGCTTTTTCACTTCAGCACTTTCTTTTGAGGCACTGCTTGTTGGTTCTGACTTCTGTTCGTCATTTTTGGGCTCTACGGGGTCACTGCCTGGCGCGGGTTGAGATTTGCGGGCAGATTTCCTCAATTTCTCCTTGTTGTTTTGGTCACCAAACTCTGTTTCAGGTAATTTCTGAGGAATGGGTTCTGCTTTTTTGTCAGCAGACCTCCCTCGTCTCCTTGTATTAACCTGTTCCGTCACTTCACCAGAAGCTCCATCTGTTGCTTGTGTAACTCCTTTTAATTTTACATGTGCACACGAGTCTACAGCACCTTGTGTTTCTTTAGCTTCAGATGGGACTTTGAGTCCTTTTGGTTTTCTTTCGGACTTCTGGTGCGATGCAGTATCCACCTTCACTCTCTTTTTAGTCACCAGCTTGATAGTGATCCGTGGAGTTAACGGTTCTTCTTTCAGAGAGTCTCTTCCTCGTCTGGGCTTCAAGGGCTTCTCTGAGCCAGGACCACCGTCTTCAATTGACACAGCATTACTATGTAGTTCCAGTGTAGATCCTGAATCACCGTGAAGTGTTTGCCCATTCTCCACATGTGTGGCTGCTGCTGGAGATGGTCTCTGACGTACCCTTTTTGTTGGTTTTGTTGATGCTCTATTTCCTGCAACATTATTTAAAAGAGAGAAGCCTCAATCATGACCTGCACTTTTTTTTAAATGAGCCAAATACAATATCAAAGTAGTCATTTTTATCCTTTACTTCACTACAAAATACTTTCTAATTAAATGCTAAGCATAACAGAGGTCGCCAAGTTCACATTTTTGCTGATAGAGATCAATATCACCAGCTACTGACCAGTTAAAACAACATGAAAGAACTTCCTCATTAGAACAACACTGTAATCTAGATGTTTTCCCCCCTCACTTACGTTTGGGAGGATTCCGCCTCGACTGTTCAGGAACACCGCTGCTTTCCTTTTCAGCTTCAAAGCCTCTGAATTCAGCTCCCTGAAATTTATACAAACAGGACAGGTTTTATTTAACATGTAGAATAAATAACATGGATTTTATTAAAAGTATTATACCTTACAGCAGGGCTGGACACTATTATATTACATTGTCACAATGCAACATTATATGCTTTTGTGAATTTATCATAGATATACTTTTATAATATTATTATTACTACCATTAACTTTCATTATTTTTCACCATGCTCTACTATGATTAGATTAGTTATATTCTATTATGTACCTGTATTCTAACAGTTTGGTACAGTGACTTTTTAATCAATCATTTATTAGCAGTTTTGATTACAGGAGGATAGATGGCTCCCCCCTTGCAAGTCTTGGTTCCTCCCAAGGTTTCTTTCTGCAGCTCTGAAGACGTTTTCTCCTGCCACTGTCCCCTTTGGCTGCTGGCTGGAGTCTTAATGTTTTCACATTTAATGATTTGTGTTTTACATTTATGTTTTAAGTGGGTAGATATGAAATGCACCATTCACAGAAACAACTGTTCACTCTGGTGGTGATAGGAACCAGATCTCAAACATCTAGTGCCTCCAAAAAGACAAAAACGTTCTTTAGAATTTTTTTTTTTTTTAATTCTCTCTCTGGGCATCATCGACATAAATGTACCAAATTTTTGGCCTAAAATCTTTTTTTTTTATTTTTTTTATATAAATGCAGACATATGCAGGTGATCTTGATCATTTTGGATTGCAAATATAATGTCTATATTTCATCACTGTGCAGAAATTCAAGTTACAATGCACCATTTCTACAATTCTTGTAATACAAAAGAATTACAGGAATTTTCACCAGGAATTAATGATCCAACATGAGACGATATTAATAGTACACTCAGTGTGTGCCCAAAAATGGAGTGACATCTGGTAGATCTTATGTAAAAACAGGACTGTGTAAATTTTTTTCTTTTGTATCTAGCTGCAAAAGGTTGTAGGATTGAATTAAATTCACCCCACATGAAACTGCACATCCTTTCATGTGATTATTGCGCATACCTACACTGCAAAAATGACACTGAAGCAATATTTTGTGCAGCCCTACGTCAAGCTACTCTGAATAACTGTTTACATCTTGCCAATTTAACTGAACAGAAACACTGAAGGTCACTGGAACACCCCTTTAAGTTTAAGCACACTGTAATAGTCAGTTTTGCTGATATTCATGTAGAGTAAGGCTCTGAACAGTCTATTCAAATCTGCATTAGGAAAATCAGCAATAATTATGCAGAGTGTGCTTCAAGTCTCTGACTTGATATTCGGATTCTCTGAATGCAGAGTTTCACATCATGAATGCAGGACCTCCCCTTTATACATGCTTTGGCCTGGTAGACCACCAGTAACACGTTCTGTGTCAGATACATTTATGTTGCATGCATAAGTCTACATGAAACCCTATGGCATTCTAACATAATGCTGGACACAGATAGATATTGAATACATATCTTTATAAAAATAAATTGCACTTTAAAAACTTTAAAAACCTAAAAAAAACAACAAAAAAAAAAAAACACTTTACCAGGCATGCATTAAACATAATAAAAATATATAAATACATTTTATACAAACATTTGGACTGCCGATTACCCAACCCCTCACCACCATCACACGCGATGCCCCCGACACCAGTGAGGGTGGACTAGCACACACCCCCTCTAATGCGTGCACAGTCAAGCCGCTTATTTTTCGTACTGCCGCCGATGCAACACCGCCGGAAACCAACACGCTCCAACACATCAGTCTGCAGACGCCAGCGACGGCCAGCACTGCAACGAAGCAATGTAGGGGAGAGCGCCATGGAGAGAGCAAGGCGTAGGCTGTTGATGGCTAGTAGCATAACCGGGATTCAAACCAGCGATTCTCTGACCATAGGGACAGCGGCTTAGGTCGCTGGACCACCCGGGGCTCCCATGTACTCGTTACCATTTACCGTAGTCTTTTATTAAACACAACAACCTTTGCTCCAAGTCCCCATGCACCCTTGGGTGGGTAAAAATAATATTAACCAGTAATACCATTCTCCACCGTCTCCTTCCATCACTTTCACTCAGCTAGCTCAGAGACCCTGTCTCTACACATAGTATTTTTTTTTTAAACAAAAATCTTGATGTTTAAGAAACAACACTGATCAAAATTAGAGAACACTTTCAGATAACTCCCAGTTATTGCTGTTAATCTGGCACCTGGTGCTAATTTCCCTAATGATCTGACAAATCCCATTTAACTGGCAGCCAGACCTTCCAGTTTTCACTGATTCTGCAAG